>NC_047108.1:83200466-83500466 GCF_902500255.1 Thalassophryne amazonica
TTGTATTTTTTCTGAAGATATTCTGAATTATGAACTTGTAAGTTAAAGGTGCTGATAATTTTGACCACAACATGCCACTGTGTTGGGGTTGATGGAGGGTGATGGAGCAGGAAGAGGCAGGAAAAAATAATTTTGCAAGAGAGCTGTCTTTTATTGTCACTCAAAATGAAGCAGTATTGTTTGTGACAGGGAGGGGGAAAAAAAGGACAGACAGGTTATATGCCATAAAACACACAATGAAAGTGAATTGAAAACAACCATTCAACTAAATGAGAATAAACGTATGAAAAACTGTGCTAGGTCAAACATGGGAGTCTCCTTGGCCTTCTCAAGCCACTGGGGTCCTCAGCACTGAGCCACCTACACACCACATGGTCAAATGTCATAGCTGACGACATTTCAACACACTTCACAGCAAATCCAATCCCTCTGCATGCAGCGCATGGCTTCGCGTCAGTATTTCCCATGTGCACTTTGACACATCCAAATGGCTTTCTCTCCGCTGTGCATGCCCCCTTTTTTTTGAGTCTGCCTTCAAAACAGGCAACTTGGAACCCAAAATCAGCTGGGTGAAAATGTGCATCATGTGACCTGTTTGACTAATCTGACCCCAGTACCTTTACGGACTGATTACAATGTGCAGCTGGCTGTTTGCCATCAAGTGCATGAGTCATAGACAATGCCAACTGTGCATGTGAAATGTAAAATGTAGTTCAGTAAGGCCGTAGTCAGTTTGTCTTCAGAATCCAATTAAGATCTTTTGGATTAAGCCCAAGGCCCCTCTGTGCGTCTGGCAATCAATGTTCAAATGGATTTTGCCGGACCATCCCCGCACACCTGTCCACACTGCCACCGTGCACCGGCTGTACAGAATATCCAATTAGCTACAGGGATCATACTGACATTATTGAACTTCCTGTCTGCTGGCTTGTCTCAACATTTCACAGCTACTTTTGACTCCTGAAATTGACTCCTTTGGTTGCCACCAATGTGTCCAAATGAAACTATCGAGGGATTATTTATCAGCCTGTGACTAATTTAGTCAAAGTGCTGTCCTGAACTAAAGTTTGGAGTCTTCACAACAATGTTTCACAGTGAGTTTCTCTTTAAACACAATAGGTAAAGTAAAAGAGCGTGGGTCAAAGTAAAGACAGACATCGATAGTGGAGGTAAAAATAACTATAAGACTGGTAGTGGTGGGATTTTCTATTAAAGCTTTCCTTATTCACATCACGTATCGACTTTTTTGGCACTTTTCTAAGATTTTTCTAAGATTTCTAAGATTTTTTTTTTTTTTTTTGATAGTGCATGAAGATTGCTCCAGGTTTAGTAGTACTACTTTATGTTTTGTCATATTTTTTCACTACAGGGGAGTAAAATGGTCCAAAGGTTATTGTTAAGAGGGAAATACTCAATAAATCCACAAGAAGCATTTTGTTATAAAGACGCATCAATACACCTAAAAGACTGAAGCATTAGTTTACTGGCAATTTGTCAGTCACCTTAGTGTCTTTCCTAAATCCTCCACTGGCCTAATTGGTCCTTACCCCATTTTCACAGCAGGTGCAGTCAAAGCAGCAGGTTGGACTTTTGCTCATTTGCTGTCACTCAATAAATTAAATTCAGCCCGTTAATCAATATGTTCTTAGTTTCTCTCCTTTCTCTTCATGTTGCGGTGAGTCAGCCTGCCCTGATTTGTATTCTTTATGGCTGTCCAGACACAACTCCAATATCATCCCAGGGAGACGAGATTACAAAAATTGCACTTGTATTTTGGAATTCTTCAAACGCCTCAAAGCAAGACCATTTAACCCAGACAGCACAGATATTCCATGCTCATTTTTTTTTTTTTTTTTTTCCCCAAAGAGGTGTCTGTCTCCACATCGTTTGTTAATCAGTTGCTCCCTACTCTCCCTCTCACCCGGAGCTCATGCGTTTACCCTCCCTCAAGGGTCTCTCCCTCTTAATGTTGTTCCTCCCATTGCTGGCGGGGTTGGGGAAGAGATGGGGAATTATTTGTCTGTGTGTTCTCAGTAAGTGGGAGTGGGGAGTGTCGGGTGCGGTGGATGAACATTCCAGGAATCCATCCACGATCAAGCTTCTCATCTGTGTGATTCTGTCCGTTGCGCAGAGGAGGGCAGTGAATGGTTAACCCACTGCATAACTCTGGAAACATTCCCCGAAACACTGCCCCCCCCACACACACACACACACAAAACCTCCAGTACATTATAGTGTGATTTGTGAGCACTATTAGAAAGAGTTGCACTCTCAGTCTGCTAATGGTGATATTAATGTAGCAGCAAAGTCTTCTGTGTCAATAGCTGCAAAGAGCTAAAGGCTGTATATATATATATATATATATATATAAAAAAAAGAAACTCTTTATCCAGCTTGCCTTAACTTGTTGCTGTAAACATCTTACGTGGTCGATATAGTCGTCCTTTACCCTGCGTGTACAGAAAATCTTCACTTCAGCTGCAAGATGGCTCCTCTCCAAAACGCTACGGACGATCCTCGTGCCCTCTCCTTATATGCATTTTACCCGCTCACACAACACATGCACACTCTCACAAAAAGCACACACGCTGCCATCCTCTGTGCACGCATGTGGGTGGAAGGAGAAGGAGAGCAGAGGAGCGAAAGTAAAAGAGAGAGAAAGAGTAGAGAAGCCCTAACCCTTTCCCCTTGGCTGCTGGAAAGTGAAACTTCAGAGTTTTTCTTCCTCCCCCTCTCCATAGTTTTTGATAGTGCAGCACTGGCAGCCTCTGTGTGCCCCTCTGCCCACTCTCTCCCGTTGTGTTCTGGTGGCCAGCTGCTAGCAGAGTTGCAGTTGTACGTGAGTGGGTGGGTGAGACTCGTTTCCTGTGCTCCTCAGGGCTCAGCTCCAACAACTACTGCAGCACGCTCCGGCCAGGGGCCACGGGGGCCACTATTCATAACAAACAAGGGGCTGGCTCCTCTCCTCCTCCTCCTCTTCCACTGCTTCATCCTCATCTTCCACCATCTCCACCACCACTGCCATCATCAGCATACTGCCCACCCACTCCACCCACGCCACTGCACCCCTCTGAGCCCCGGCCCCTGGAGGCCCCCGGTCTGCAGGCTGGGGTGCCCCTGATGCATTCACAAGGGTTGGACATGGAAGTGGAAGAGGCTCCTGAGGGTCCAAAGCCCCACACCTCGCCTGAGGTAAGCACACAGAGCCTGGCTCAGCTCCAAGGCGGAGGCTGTTCTCTGGGTACTGCTCCTCCAAGTCAAATAAAAGTTTGATCCATGTAAGACTGAGTGGAGATGAGCATCCAGGGGGCAGCTTCACCCTGTTATTGCAAACACACTGAGGGGGTGGAGAGGTGACAGAGAGCAGAACGTGACTGGTGATGTCATCACGGACGTGTCCTGGGGTTCGGGTCTTAATGGGGTTCTTTTTCATTATTGGAAAGTTTTCTTACACATGTAAGCGGCATCATCTCTCAGCCCTCTCAGTATCTCACTCTCTGTGTGGAATCTGGCAAATTTCCTGAAACACTGGAGAAGAAATGCCATCTTATTTTCTCCTTTTTGTGTGTGCGATTTGTTTGCTTTTACATTTCCAATTCTCCACTCTTGTCTAGTTTTTCATTTAATCTTTTAATATAGCTCGAGTCAAATTCACCTTCGAGCCAGGAGTTGCTGCTCAGCATTAAGAGTAATGCAGTTTACAGCGGTTACATGGAGTCACAACGTGCGCATGGAGATAGCAGATAACACACAACGGTAGTGAGATGAGACTGAGTAGAATCAATACTAGTAGACAATGAGAGGTTTGCACTGACAGCTCAGGAAATGTTTGTTCTGTCCTGTGTGCATGTGTGCACGTGCATGCGGGTTTGTGCCAGCGAGCATTTAGGAGCGGCGTTTGATTTCAGCTGTCCTGCCTCCCAACGAGCCTCCCTATCTCTACGGACAAGCCATCTGTTTGCCCGGTGCATGGCGTTCTGTTCCGAAGGAGGGGGTGGGGGTGGGGGTGGAGGAAATGGGCAGAGAGGTGCAGGAATGGCAGGAGCAGGGAGTTGGTGCAGGATGAATACTTTAGATGGGATGTAGAACAGAAGAGAGAGGAGACGAGTGCGCGGTGTGCCTTGCTCACGCTCTAGGGAATACAGCATAGCTGCCTTTGAGTGCAGGAGAATATTCGGCAGATATTATTAGTAGCGTAGATCAACCTGGCAGCTCGTTTCGTGTCTCACAGGACAGCTCCAGTATCCAGGAATTGTCAACTGTTTCCGCAGGTTTTTTTTTTTTTCCAGTTTGCTTGTTAATCTGAAACCATTTATCCCCATCTTTAATTCAGTACGACCTGCCATTTCTGTTCAATGTTGCTTTTGTTTCCCTCTTCTGTTTTTAAAATGTTGTCTCTCACCGTTGCTCGTCTTCTGCATGCACAGACCACATTTCATACAGAGCGTATTCATGTGTGCGTGTTATAACCGCGTGTCTTGTGCTTTTAGGAGGGCGAGAGAGACAAAGGACGCGTGACAGACAACAGCACAGGTATGAACAAGGCCTGAAAAGTTGAAATATTTTAATATCAATAAAACTGAAAGGGTGACACTTACGTTTCTCTCTCACTTTCCTCGCTGTCCCTGCTTTGGAAGGTGAGCAGTGTCATGTTGAGAGGGATCAGATGGCTAACGGCTGCTGCGGTGAAGGCTTGACTGTCTCTGCGTCCATGCCTGTGGCGGGCAGAGGGAAGAAAGGGCTGATGGGTGGATCAGAGGAAAGTGTTCTGCCAGAGCCGGGTGCCTGGTCTGCACAGGGGTTAGCCTGCTCCCTGTGCAAGCGGCTGTTCAGCAGCCTGGAGCATCTCAGGGATCACGAGTACCGCCACACCTTGTCTCTGATGGCCTTGACTCTGGACTGGCCCAACATGCCGGGTTCACACCATCGACCTCCCCAAGCTCATCACCAGCTGCAATCCCAGCCTCTCCTTTTCTACCACCAGCCTCTCTACCGCCCCCAAGTGTCAGATTCTGCGCCATTACGTTACCTGTGTTCCCAGTGCCCCGCCAGCTTCACACTCAAATCGAATGCAGACCGACACGAGAAGACCATCCACTTCAAGAAGAAGCTGATGCAGTGCACGTACTGTCTGAAACACTTCAGAGACCGCACGGACCTGCACCGGCACCTGTCGTCCGTGCACTCCAAAGAGAGAGACTACACCTGCCCTGCTTGTTCTAAGGCTTTTAGCACCCAGAAAAACCTGGCTACACATTTTAAAGTGTGCTGTCAGTTGGGGTCAGTGCCAGGGGCTGTGGTGGAACTGGGAGGCGGTATGGGGATGGAAATGTCTCAGGGTGGGGTCCCGGATCCGCTGTGGCGGCTCTCTGGAGATATGAAAGTAGAAAATACTAACCACAGCATCAATATTAAAAACTGAGGCCTGATTCGTGAACGGGAAGTTTTGCTGACACGCTCACGTAGAAGCGCATCCTCACATACGTCTTTGTACGTTTATGCAAATAATGTTGTGTGACGTCACTGCACTGAGAAAGGAAGAATTAAAATCGATCCATGTCCAATGATATGATTGGGACCTTTTTTTTTAAACATCTTTTGAGATTTGGTGTCATTGTTATGTTTTTTTGCATTAATTTTAAGAAAAGCACAACTGCTTTGAAAAACTGATTATTTTTTATACAAAACTTGACTTTGTATTTATTTCCAGTTTGCAAAAAGTTGACTGGACCCACTAAGAGGTGAACTGGTTTCCATTTTAGGGGTGGGGGGCTATTTTTTTTTTTTTTTTAATCTACCCAACCTCAACCACTCGTCTGGTTCTCTGTCTCCACTCACGAGTCTGACTCCACTCACCGCTCCTTTTTCGGCAGAGATCTTTATCTCTGTGTCCAGTCCTGCTTTACTGGCACAAAGACAATTAGACTCAGTTTGGCTCTATTAAAGCTTCAGCATGGCTCACGGCCCACACAACCACCCCACCTGCAGGAAACGTATGGCATTGCAGCACAAACAGACCTCAGTCAGATTGTCTTTTACCAGCTGCATCTGCAATAATATGTAGAATTAAAGAACTTAAATTGCAATTGGTGTTTGTTTGTCCACACCTGAACTCAAACAGCAAAGAAAAGTGATCGGATCTCGGATTGGTGCGAGTTTTCAGTGGAAACTCAGGAACTTCTGTCATCAGAAATGACACGATTACCTTCAGCCGGCCCTGTTGGAACAGTGCAGATGGAGGGGATGTGTCCAACAAGACAAAGCCAGCTAAAACAATAGACCAGTAGCTCACAGATGGGGGTGGTGTGGTGTCATATTCTCTCTCTCTTTCCATCCATCTCTCCTTTTCCAGTCTGTGAGTCTCCTGGTTGCTAAGTGTGGCTGGACCTGGACAGTAATTGGCCCTTCACAGATCCAGCCGTTCTTAACCTGTGACCCTGCTCAGCTGAATAGGAGCACCGAAATGGAGCGCGGGCCAGGTGACGCGTTTAGTGATGTCACAACGGCAAGCAAATAGATAACGCTGTGGTTATGGATAAAGGTAGAAGAGTAGCATATCGGGGAGAAAAATGCAGGAGAGCAACAAGGATGTGAGTTTGGAGTATAAATCTGAGTTTACAGCAATCATCTCCATCTTACATAATCATCTCCACCAACCAGATGAAGGAGGCAGGTAGCCTCCTTTGTGACATCATAAGGCAGGCAGTTTGTTAAATTAAGAGACACATGCCACTTCATTAGGTACACCTGTTCAGCTGCTTATTGAAGCAAATATTTAATCAGCCCGTTGCGTGGCAAAGCCTCAATGCTTTTTGTCATGTAGACATGGTGAAGTTCACACCAAGCACCAGAATGCTGAAGGAAAGTGGTTTAAGTGACTTTGAATGTAGCGTTGTTATTAATGCCTATCAGACTGGTTTGAGTATTTCATGAATTGCTAATCTACGGGGATTTTCATGCACGATCATCTCTACAGTCCACAGAGAACGGCCTGCAAAAGAAGAAACATCCAGTGAGCTGTGGTTTGCTTTGGTGAAAATGTCTTGTTGATGGCAGATGTCACAGAAGAACCACCAGACTGGTTTGAGCTGGTAGAAAAGCACAGATAAATTAACAACAGAGGTCTGCAGAAGATCATCTGTAAACTCAAAACATGTTGAGCCTTGAAACAGATGGACAAAAAGTAAAAGTCCACACCAGGTGCTTCTTGAAAGACTGGAAAACTGTTGCCTGGTCCGGTGAGTCTTGATTGCTGCAGTTGTGTAAACGACATCAAAGTGTGGAACCGTCCTGCTTTGGACACACAGTTTAGGCCAGCGATGATGTAATTGTGTGGCAACTGTGTGATGCCGTCACGACAACACAGACCAAAGTCTCTGAGGAATCTTACCAGTATCTTGGTGAATCTGTGCCACAAAGAATTCAGGCAGATATTAAAGTTCAGAAGCCTAAAGGAGGAACAGCCTGGTATTAGCAAGGTGTACCTAATGAAGTGGCCAATGAGCATATCCCTTAGTGGTAAAGTAATTTAATAAACTACCTGAACAAAGATCCATCACCCTCACCCACCCACTACCCGTCCACCACTCTGACATGTTTTGCCTGCTCACATCTGACAAATGGATGATCACAACGTCCACCAGCATCTATTGGTCGGAGGAGGTGGTTATTGACACGGTCCAATCATAGAGGTTTATTACCTCTCGTACCGTGAGTACCAAGACATCCATCTGTTTAAGTCATGATAAAAATGTGCAATTTGTCTGCAAAAGCAGAACTGGCATCTAAAGGGGAACTGTACCTAAATAAAGTCCCATTTCTCAGGTAGCAGCTTGTGTCAGAGCCAACAGTTAAAACACCCCTCAGTGTCACGAACGCGCAGAGACCCGTGCAGAATCAGACATGAGTGAAAAATGGCACATACAGCGTTTGTCTCTGTAAATATTGTCGAGATATATCAGGTTGTGTATTGTACATCGATTTGTAGTTTTCTATTCAGGATGAGACTCTGCAGCTTTTATTCTGTTATTAAACTGTGATGGAAAACCTAAAAACCCTCTGCAGTTTTTGTCTGGGGCATAAACACAATCACTACACTTACAATTTGTGTCTTTGCATTTCGACTTGCTGCTCTAAAGATGCATGTGATATTGAGATGTTTTTTTCCTTATGCATTGTGTGTCTACTTGATGCATGTTTTTGTTGCTGTTATTGTGCTGTCGAGTGTTTAATGAGAGCAGATGTAAATTTGCAGATGCAGGTAATTATGCCAGTAAACTATGTGTTTGACCCCCTCCTTTTTTGTACAGTAGATGTTGCGCCTTATGTTGTTCCCAAAATTCATTCCACAACACACAAAGCTGAGTTCACCTAAATATAGTTCAATCTAGACCTGGAGAAAGCTCAGGCATTACTATCATCATTTATTGCTTTTTTTAATTATTATTTTAAATATTAAAACCTTCCTTCGTGCGTGCGTGTTTCCCGTCCTTCCCTGTCTTGTCGCCGTTGGTGTTTGTGTTGCCCTGGCAGAAATTTTCTAGAGCACCTAAAGCAGACTGAGCCCTGTGTCTGTGTTTATAGTATCTCTTTGCTTTTATTGCTTTAGTATGGAGGAGGTGCAGTTGCCAGGGCAACTGTAGCATTGAGTAGGATTGGGGTGGCCATGGGAATTGATGGTACATTTCTAGCCATGTCGCTAATTAAAGGTAATAACTGAGAACTGATGTCTGGGTCGACTCGAAAGAGCTTCATTCAATCCTAATCTATTGTTTCACTTCTCTTTCCTCTCCTTCACCCCTCCTTCTTTCCCTGCAGTGAATGACTTCACAGTGATCCGTAAAAAGTTCAAGTGCCCCTACTGCAGTTTCTCTGCTATGCACCAGTGCATCCTTAAGAGGCACATGCGCTCCCACACTGGTGAGAGGCCCTACCCCTGTGAAATCTGTGGCAAGAAGTTCACCAGAAGGGAGCACATGAAAAGACACACACTGGTGAGTACAGATGTTTGACCTCCAATAGGGGGCAATAAAACAGGCAATGAGCACTATTTTAATTTGTTTTAATCATTAAAATTCTCAGCACACTTGCTGCTTTGGTTCAAATATGTGCACACGGGCTATAAGTAATCTTGACCCCTTCGTACCTTTTAAACACAGACCTGCCAACGATCATACATTTTGCACGTGTACATTCTGACAAAGTGGCTACACAGTATAAAAATAAATAAATAAATAGCAAGTAGCTTCTGATGCATCGTTCTGTTTCCATGCTGGAGCAGCAGTACAGTAAGTGAAATGTGTAAAGCTGACGAATAACACCTTTTCCTGAATGCACTTTACAATAAAAGCATTTGAGTGTGTGTGTGTGTGTGTGTGTGGGGAGGGGGTGGAGGGGGTAGGTGATGGTCTAGAGGTTAAGCAGTGGGCTTGAGACCAGAGGATCCTCAGTTCAAACCCTTCTGGCCGGAAAACCACTAAAGACCCTTGGGCAAGGTCCTTGATCCCCAAATTGCTCCCGTTGTGTGGTGAGTGCCTTGCATGGCAGCACCCTGACATCAGTGTGTGTCTCTGTCTGTGTGTGTGTGTGTGTGTGTGTGAGAATGGAAGGCATTACTGTAAAGCGCTTTGAGCTTCTGATATAGATAGAAAAGCGCTATATAAATGCAGCCCATTTACCCACCCGTGTCTACATAAAAAACAAAAAATTGCAAAGAGAGTTATTGTGAAAGGGAAACGGTTTTCCAAAAATGCTCTGAAATAGTACATCTGAAATAGATTTTATCACTTGATAAATCACAGTCAAGAAAATCAGCTGAAAGTGATGAAGACAGAGTACTGAAACAATACACAATGTGCACAAGTACCAAGATGAACGAACAAGACTTTCAAGAGCTTTGGAACTCATACTTTTAGTTGGAAGGTTAGGGGAAGTGATGGTCTCGTGGCTAAGGTGTTGGCCTTGAGTCCAGAAGATCATGGGTTCAAATCCCCACCTGACTGGAAAATCACTAAGGGCCCTTGGGCAAGGCCTTTAATCCCCTATTGCTCCCAGTGTGTAGTGAGCGCCTTGTATGGCAGCACCCTGACATCGGGGTGAATGTGAGGCATAATTGTAAAGCGCTTTGAGCGTCTAATTCAGATGGAAAAGCGCTATATAAATGCAGTCCATTTACCACTTAGTTAAATCAGTAATAAAGCTGAATAACTGTTCTTTTGCTCTTGTGTGCAGTGTGTGTGTGTGTGTGTGTGTGGAATGTACTGCACCTGCAGGATGTCAGTGTTGCTACAAGAATAAATTGTCTTGATTAAAATGTTGACATTCTCTCGTCAGACAGTAGTAAAAAACGGAACCATCACAGCCTAGTTCTGTTAAATATTTCACCAGCAAGGGTGGGACAGCTCCTCCCCAAAACCTGTGTGTATCACTGTACTGAAAAAACACACACACACAGTAATCTTGGCAAGGCTGTAAATAGGTGCTGAAATGTACATATTTCAACAAATAATAAAAATTGTAAAACAAGTTAATGTTTCAACAGATGTGAATACAAACTAGTGCATGTAAAGATGGTGTGTTATAAAAATGACTGTTTTCATGTAGATCTGTCTATTTTTACAATCCAAATTCTTAAAATTCACAGACTTGGTTCATTTTCAAACAGTACAAATCGTGTATAAAGCAATAAACAATTTACTTCCAGCAAATATTAAAAATATGTTTTTTAACAGATCAGGGGATTGCAGTCTGAGGGGGAAAATTAATTTAAAGCATCAGTGGGCACAAACAACATTAAAAGGTTTCTGTATTTCTGTCTGTGGGGTGAGGATGTGGAACAGATTGGGAGTGGGGCTCAAGCAATGTCCAAGCATGAACCAGTTCAAACAGCGGTACAAAAATGTTTTTTTCTAGGTATAGGGAGGAGGAAGGGTAATGAGGGTTAGGGTGTTTTTGTTTTTTGCTTTGGCTTGTAAATATATAGTATTTTGTATGTAAGTAGGTATGTGTAGGTGTATATATGTGTGTGTGTATATATATATATATATATATATATATATATATATATCGGTTTAGGTGTGTAGGAATTTATGTGTATATGTGGCAAAGGGTATTACTGGTTGTGGGGAAGAAGGAGTAGAGATAAATAAGCTGATGCTTCACCCTACCCCTTTTTGGACATGTTGGGTACACCGTAGGAACTTTTTTGTTGTTGTCTTTACTTATCTATCTTGTAATTGTTGTTGTATCAAATGTTCGAAATAAACAGTTTTCATTCATTCATTCATTCATCTTCAAGCGCTTATCCGGGGCTGGGTCGTGGGTACGGTCATCCTACTTTTGCTAATAAAAATGGAGGTGAAACCTATTGGATTTCAGTCTTTACATGAGATGTGTAAAAAAAAAAATGTGATTACTATAAATATTACCATTATGTTTTGAACTAGAGTCTCATGAATAGATCCAGAAATACTCTGGATCCCTGAAAAAAATTAGAGAATTTCAATTTTCAGGTCAAGGTATTTTTCTTTTTTACAGCATTTTGCCTGTCAGTATAAATGTCATAAATAAAACTAGTTTTGCTCAAAAGTTTCAATTTGTGTTATTAATCAATCACTAAAACGCTCTTCATACCTCAGATACATGACGGAGGCTGAATTTCTGCCTCTTACAGCTGTTGGATGTCAAGAAAAAACTAATTTATAGTTGTGCTGCTTATGCTGGATGTTGTGCCTCCAAAGAGTGAAATGTGATTTGTCAGATATCGGTGTCTTTGTCTGTCTGTCCAACAGGTCCACAGCAAGGACAAGAAGTATGTGTGCAAGGTCTGCAGTCGGGTCTTCATGTCAGCAGCCAGCGTCGGAATCAAACACGGCTCCCGTCGCCATGGAGTCTGCGCCGACTGCTCCGGCAGGGGCATGGCTGCACTGCTGGACCACAATGGAGAAGTGGGCGGCGACATCTCCCCAGAGGAAGAGCTGTATCCCGGTGACCATCGTTTCCACGATGACCAGGCGGAGTGCGACGGGGACGGGGAAGAGGAGATGATGGTGGAGGCGGACGGAGAGATGGGTGAAGGGGAGGAGGAAGGAGCAAAGTGGAAGGACTCAGGGATGACCACTGAAGGACACGGCGCACTGGACAATGAGAAGGAGGAGAGCGACTCCTCGGCACAGGAGGGGGAGCAGCAGAACGGGACTGAGAGGGAGTTTGCCTGGATCTCCTAGAATACGGCCGGCCCTCATCGCGGCTCCTCCACCAATCTTTGAAGATCTCTTGCGATCTCTGGGGCAGAATCCTCTGCTCTTTATCAAGTCGTCCCACTGTGGGCGGACCTTCCGTCGAGGGGGAAAAGCTGTAGAGCGACGCGCGACGATCTAAAAATTACGAGTAACGCACTCAAATGCACAAAACATATACGGACACACACTTAAGATGAACTCTCCCAACTCTGACAGTCTCAGTAGAAGGTGAAGGCACAGGCGTGTGTCTCTTCCTGCTTACCTCCTTTACTCCTGATTCAGTGTTTTTGTGTTTTTCTTGACAGTTCGGGCCACAGTCCTGCAGTTTTCTATTCTGTCACAACGGGAATCAGCAAGGATGCTGCTGAGAACAAGGCTAAGTTTGGCGTCACAATCACCATGGAAACCGAGGCTCATCAACAGTCCTTGGGAAGGCGCATCTCTAAATCTATTGCAGTTGTCAGAGGAGCGGGCGGCCCGAGCGGGCGCACATTGTTGATGCAGAGTCCTACTGCCACAGACTTGCACTTTAACTGACTCCTATCAAAGTCCTGAAGCCGTGGTTTACATTTTTGATCTGATCTTTACTTACCTAAACGACTCGGTGACCGCACCTACCTTTAAGGACATGCTTCATGTCCTCCTGACTGTTATCACCACATAGAAATCACTGAATCTTTGTGCAGATTGCTGTGTATATCGCCTTTGCCTTTCAGTGGGGTCCTTAATCTTTCTTAAGTTTACTGACGTGATCACAGGTTTATTGATCCGTTCCAACAAATACTGGAGATTTAATGGTGTACATACGGTGGAGAATGACGTGTGTGTGTGTGTGTGTGTGTGTGTCTTTCTGACCCAGCAGCGGACATGGATGCACCTGACCTAAACCAGAAACTCTTTCCATCTCTCTCACTGTGCGACCATGTCTCTCGCTCTCACCCAAATTCTCTTACTCTCACACTGGAGGTCATGACGAAAGAACCCGAGAGCCTCAGTCTCTCACGCCTAAAGGGATGCTGCCTTTTTGTTTGTCCCCCCCCCCCTTTCCAACTTTTAATTTGAATTTCTGAATACACAATATGCAGACTCCTTCCTTTCTCTGGGACCAAGGTTTTCTTTCCTTTTGGTGATAGGTTTTTTTTTTTCTTTCTTTCTGAATTTAAAAGAGGATCAAAATTGTGCTTGAATTCAGAGTTTGATATTCATAGAGTGTAATTAATTTGTTTTGTACAGTGACTATTTATTGACATTTGTGGGTTCTTAATTTTAACGAGTCGCCCCTCCCCCTCTCCCTGTGCGGTGAAATGGGACAGGGGTGTTCGTATGCAAGAATGTTTTGAGTGTCCGGTGTCCAAAAGAAAAAAAAAATAATTAGTTATATCAATTTCTTTAGATAATTTCCATGTTTTTGGCAATGTGCTTGACAATTCAAGTGAGGCAGATGTCTTATGATTATGATTATCAGAACTATGATTACTGTTGTTGATGTTACTATTATTATTAAGTGCTGGATGCTAAGCTTTATTGTGTGTTCTTTTGGATATTTTATATCTTGTATAAGGAAGAGAAAAAAAAAAAGCTTTTATACTGTACTTTGCCTTGTTGTGGACAGCAAGCCATGGGGCTTTTATCAACCTTTTATCGTGCCAGTTTACGCTATTTCCATCGTACTTGCCATTTTTTTTCCTCGTTATTTTTGTTTTTACCAAAACAAATTCAGACATCTCTTGTTAGACACCAACTGACACACGTAATGAGCGCACACCTTTTTTTTTTTTCCCCTTTTTTGCGTCACTAACGTACACTAATTGAAGAAGCCAAAAACAATCAAGTACCTTGTGTTCATGAAGTGCTTTTGTTTGACGGTCTTTGTGTGCAGGTGCTTTTGGATTTATTGTTGTGGTTTAACAGTTTGTTGTTGGCTTTTTTATTTTGTCACGCTTTGAGAAATGCATGTTTGTGGCCTGTTGTGAATATGAAGGGCTGCACAGTAGGACCAGCTAGAATTTTTTTTTTTTTTTTTTTTTTGCCATAGCCTTACTTGATTTTCCACTGTCGACTGGAGACATGTGACTTGGATTCAGATTTTTTTCAACAATTATTTTGGTTATTGTTACGGTGTCGCACAGGCGTCATTGACTTTGCTCCTGGAGATTACCTGCCCTGCATGCTTTCCTGCTCTCCCTGCTCCACCCACCAATAATAAGACTAGTCAACACGATTTTTCTTGCATAGTTTTTAAATAAACTTGGGGTAATTTGGTAGCGCTGGATTCGAATCTAGTGTTTGGTTTTTGCTAATCATATAATTTTCTTCTTCAAGCATTGAAGCAAAAGCTGCAGTCTCGCACACTTCTTCAGCGCCATAAACAATTTTACGGCTTTTTGTTCACATTTCGTGAACCTGGTTTTAAAGCGATGCTTTTGAAGCTGCTTTTGTGCATGATTAGTGGCGTCAAACGTATGATTGAATGAGCAACCTTTGCATAATACATCAATAGGGAACATACAGATTACAAAAAACATGATGTGATAGAGGAAATCTGAGCTCAGATGTGGATTCAGCACCCCAAAATTAATTATCCTAAATCAGTTCTCAAAGTCCACGCAAGAAAAAAAAAAAGTTTTTGTTGACCATTGTAATAAGCCAGGTGTGTTCAGCCAATCAAAAGCTGGGAAACATCAGACTTAACTGACCAGCTGTGGTTGTAGCAGGTAGACGTATAAAACGTCGATTGCAGGTGATCTCCAGGAACAGGGTTGGTGACCCCTGCGTTGGGGTTAAGGTTACTGGCGGTCACGTTTCCAGTTAAGCAGAGCAACACTTTCTGTGTGCTCTGCAGCCAGATGTGTAAAACTAACCCTAGTTAGGATAATCACAGCTGTTTTTTGTTGTTGTTCGCATCGTTTTCACCCGAGCTGAAATGTGGCATGTGGGTTTGCCTGCTGGTGGATGGCAGTGTTCACTCTGCATGCTGTCTTTCTGCGCCAGGCCTTTTGCAGGTGCCACGGGACTGCACTCCTGGGGATCTCAGTGTGAAATATTTGATGTTTTATTTCCAATCATCCACTTCATTTTAAATGCATTTATTGTACTCATTTTGGCTTTCAAATTTGAGACCGTGGATAAGATTTGATGAATGTTAACTGTGGGGTGGAAGGAGCTTATGATTGGTGACAAATCTCGGACCTCGTCCTCACAGCCCGTACTGTACGTCTTCTTTCTCATACCGGGTTGTGCTTCAGGAAACGTCTGCCGTCGACCCCCTCGATTATGTGCCTCAGCCATATTTCGCCTGTGTGTTTGTGAAGAGTGCTAACAAGAAGAGAGTATTTGTTTAATGAGCCAAACCTGATCGATCAGATTAGAGGTACAAAGAGTTTCCAGGATCGACTCCAGAGAGAAATCAGGATTCTAGCTTCTCCTTCCCGCTGTGTGTGCTGGTGACCTTTTGTGCCCTGATTCTGTGGTCTTAACTGCATGCCTGTGTTCATTTTGTCATACCAAAGCAACGTTTTTGGCCTCTGCACACAAACGTCTCAATCCACATGATGCAAAACTGGAAGTGTTTGCTCTTATCGCAGATGATTATGGGTATTTAGATGTGTACAAATTGCAATCCTCATTTAGCCTGTATAGCTTGAGTCACACATGCAAATCATGAAGCCATAGATATGGGTTTATCTATATATTTCAAAATTGGCGCTTTTTACTTTAGATTTTGTTCTACTAAAAGCGATGTGTGTATACCTTCATATATATATATATATATATATATATATGAATTTATATTACTGTTATATATTTATTTTCTCTCAAGTTTTAGAGGATCTTTAATTTGTAAAAGGTCGCACTTGACGCTTGAGGTTTATTTACTTTGGGAATACTGTTCAATATGATACTGACTTTATATTGATGATCATAAACCTGTGTTTGTAACAAAATGTGCTAAATAATTAAAAAAAAAAAAAACCTGTCCTGTTTTACACCAGTTTTGTTTGGGGCAGATGAAGTGCTCTTGTGCAAATCTTTTCGGTTGATAGTACTGTTCACAAAACATTTTTACAGTCAACCACGAGCCTCCTGTTTGGATGTTGGGGCCGGCCCTTGGGCTGCCTGAGCCTCTTTCTAACTTCATGTTTAGTGGAAGATTTAGCTTGACTATTATTTGCAAATACCAATCAGTCTCAATAAATTTTGAAATCGCTGCTGTAAAGAAGTGACGTTTGTGCTGTGCTTTTTGTGTCAACAGTTCTGTGCCAATGCCTCAGAAAGTAGTGTGCAGATTGACCCAAGTAAAGGTAGACTGGATTATGTAAAAAAAAAAATCACAGAGCATGTTTAGATTTTTAATGGCTCCATTTTTCAACATCTTGGCTTTCATGTTGCGATTTAACCAAAACCTGAAATGAAAAAGGACGCACTTCAAATACAGACTGATCACTGAAGAACAAAT
Source organism: Thalassophryne amazonica (assembly GCF_902500255.1). Taxonomy (NCBI): domain Eukaryota; kingdom Metazoa; phylum Chordata; class Actinopteri; order Batrachoidiformes; family Batrachoididae; genus Thalassophryne; species Thalassophryne amazonica. The sequence continues at coordinate 83,217,162 of NC_047108.1, forward strand.
ATGCTCATCAGTGTTGTGATCTTTCTGCCGTTTTAGGGGAGGATCATGTCTCAAATCAGCTATTTCTGTTTTAAAAAGAAACTCCAGATTTTTCAAGCTGGGTCTTATTTGTCAAATTATCACTCGGTGCAAAAATACGTTTAATTACACTGCATGCCAACAAAGCAGTGACACTGTATTGTTTTCACTTGCATGTGTGCATGTGGACAAGATAACCCAAACGTGGCTGGACAGATTTCCTTCGGACTTGGCGGGACTATTACTTGGACAGGTATCTGGATGTGATTAGATTTTGGAGTAGTTTGGACATAGGTGAAGGAAAACATGCCCCCCCCACCCCAAAAAAGCTTCTTTAAAAAAAAATATAACCAAGAACCTAGATAGATGACTGAAGGCACTGATCAGCAAAATATTTGTGATTGATTGGTATGAATGACTTCATAAAGTCAGATACTGCTAAAAATCCCATTACAGACATGTATATCTTCTTGTACACTTGTATCATGGCATGTAGCACGCAGGGTACACATCAGCCCTCTGATGGCTTTCATTGAGTTGGAACACAAACATCACTAAACTAACCAGTCATACAATGTAATGGCACAGGGTAAGATAAAATCCTCAAAGCGAACCGCTTCTTATTATAGAATTGCTACAATGTCATTAGATGTGACTATGCAGTCATTATTTCCAGGACATACCACCTGGAAGACCTCCCTAGGTATGTTCTCCAGGTCTTTCATGCCCAACTGGGAGCAGATCCCAGGACAGACCCAGGGCATGTAGGATGAATACATTTCCCAGCAGGCTTGGGATCCCCAGAAAGTTACAGAACTTGGCTGAAGATGGGGAAGCTGCTTCGTCTGCTACCACTGTGACCCAGACGCAGTGTGACGCAGATAAGCGGCAGAAAATGAGCGAATGGTTATACAGTTAAGGCTCTTTGTGATTTGGTGATGCCACTCTGGATAAAGCCAACACACAATGATAATGATTGTTGTTTTGTTGCTGCTGTAAGCAGCAGAATGAGCCAGTAACTGTGTTTGTGTTCTAATTCAACACTGGATCGATTAAAATCCTTTGTGTCCCGAGTGAAAACTAGAATGCTAAAACATGAAGCAGGAAGGCTCACGCTGGAGACTTCCATTAACATCGTTGATGTTTTATTATTAACCACAAGGGGGCAGAACAGACATGACAAAGAAAATAGACTGTGGCCTGTGGCTAATAAATCACAGGATACAACCAGTCAACACGATACACACCTCTTCATGCAGCCAATTTGTTTTTGAAGGCAGAATAAAGATCCTGACTGCAGAATTCTTCCATTCAGGTTTATTTTCATTCTGTCACATTACATCACATAGATCACATTATCAGCATCATACATGGTCATCCAACTTATCAAGCGCTACTTGTAGGCTTGACATTCACACAAACACACCTTGAGTGCACCACTTCTCACAAAGTGCTTTCTCGTTGTGCGTGGGTCTGCTGATGAACGCCCGAGCCCGAGCCCACACGCAGGAGAAATCCTTCCCTCCAGCGATGATCTAAAGCCGATGTCTCTGTTCCCTCAAAATGCTTTAAGCATGGTGTGTACGTTTTTATATTCAGAGGAAAACCAGCTAAATCGGCCTCAGATCATCAGCTGCTGATAGGGGAAGTCTAACACATAAAACCCTTCAGTGTTGTGTCTCCTAATAAAAAAAAAAAAATTTTTTACAAAAAGGAGCGATGCTAGACATGCAAAACAACCTCAAGGTCAACCAGTCAATCAATGACCCAAAAACAAACAAAACAGGAAAGAAAGAAAAAAAAAAAATAAAAATAAAAAGTCAGTTTTCACACCAGCCAGTAAAAACACAACATGACGACAAAAAGGATCATGGGGCAAAGGAAGTAAAAGGGTAAAAGGTGAAAACTGGACAAACAATAAGAGCACAGTAAAAGATGCAGAAAATCAAGCGGAGCTGCCTTTGCGATGCGTTACGTTTATATTTGGAAGGAGATCCCTCGGCTTTGCCACTGCTCACTTTCGCACGGACACTGATGAAAGCAGCGCACACATTTGGCAAAACCAAGGCCTGTTTGATGCACATTTGAAGGGTTTACTTAGCTTAATACACTGGGTAAAGGCTTGTGTGGGACCACAGTAAAGCTGAAAACGACGTGACGTTGGGAGCGTTGCAGTAGTGGGGGAGACAAAAAACAAAACGGGGCTACAACAAAAGAAGTGGAAGACTAAAGTGTGCTGTCTGCTGGAATGTGCAGGGCAGGGTTGTTACCCCCCAAAAGATTCCATCATGACCCCCCCCCCCCAAAAAGTCAAAGGTGTTCCCGCCGAACAACTTGATAATCGCGCATATTCAGAGAAAATGACTTTTTGGCAGGGAGAGAGAAACGTGTGAGCGACGTCACAGATATACTGTTCCAACATAAAGCATCTCATTGCACAAAGTAAGCTAGTACATAAAGCAATACTGCATGGTTGTGGGATTTATTATTTTGCAGAGCGGCAGCAACTGTCTGTTAGTGATTAAAGTTCCGGATACGGATTCACTACAGACAGAACAAACGAGCCACGGCGAGAGAGAGACAAACTTTTCTTTTTTAGGTTTTACATTCAACAAGTTTTCTTTTTCTCCCCTTTGTCTACAAGCTGCAATATACACTGAATCATTACGTGTTATATTCACTATAGCTTCTCAATGGACTTAAAAAAGGAAAACATATTCTGAGCAAACGGTACTGTTAAAAAAAATTCCTTTTCATATAACAGAAATACAACAACAAAGAAAACATACAGGAAAAAAAGCCTTGCAGCTCTTAATGTTGCATATGTACAAGAAAAACCTGACACTGCACATTCATCCGCATCGTGGCAGTCGGCCTGCTTCCCGTCAAATCTTACTCTCCATTTTCCCTGCATGCCCATCGATGGTCAATTCCGAGCTCCAGGTCACGTTTTCCAGGTAGAAGCTGCACTTGTCCATCAATTTTACAAGGGGAAAATAATAACAATAATAATAATAATAACAAAAATTCACCAGACATTCAAGCTGGAAATTTTCAGAAAGTTTTAAATTTGTGCCCAAGAGCAGCTTTTTATCTAGAATTCTTTCCGGTTCATACAAACAAGCTCCTGGCGACGGGGCTCCGGCCTCAGTCGTCACAGGCCGGTTTAGTGCAACTAACGAGACAAAGCTGCTGACAATCACAGGAAGCTGTTTAGCCTAAAGCCATGCCCTCATTATTGTTTACATGAGAAATAGCACCCACAAATGATGGTTTTCAGCCCCATGACATCGTTCCTGTTTGGAACGCACCATGTGGCACTGATGAGGGCGTGTCACTTTCAACAAAAAGTTCCTTTTTTCAGTTTCAATCCCATTAAAATTACTGCTTGTAATCAAGCCTCTGAGTGCTGGAATCACCTTCAACAACTGCATGATATGACAGAAATCCCATAAAAACAAAGCTGCTGAGAAGAAGCTATCGGGGAATCAACGGGGCTCCTATAGCCACACTTTAAATGAACTCACACCAAACATTAAAACTGCATAGTGTCACTATTAATGCACTCTATAATTTTACGATTACTTACAGCATATATTAGTGGTGATATTATTAAATATTTGCAGGGACTAATTAAATTGGAGTGTGTGATTGTCTAAGAGCCGTGATTTCCTGGATTGTTGGACTTGTAGAGACATTCACTTATCTCGGCAGTGATGGTCACGTCTCTGGGTGTTCTGACTTTAAGGTCAAGACACATCTTCATGGAGTCAAGAAGTCAGTGGACAGAGGGGTTTAGTGATGCAGACGTTCAAGTCCATTGGGTCTTTGGAGCATCATTTATCAACAGTGCACACAGATTTGTGCTTAAACTGTGTTTTTGAACATTTCTATGCAATTCATGGAATTTATCTACTTGTACTTTCATTTAGAAATGTGTGTAAAATATACACTGTCCTGACCATGCTTACACATACAGCATCTAGTGGTGGAAGAGGGGAACTGCAACTAGAAACCATTACTGCCATCACAACATGCAACCTCATACTTTCTTTACTGCCTCAAATTAATAACTACACAAATAGTAATAATGTTGAGATAGAAGCAGACGTGTAGCCTCATTGGTGACAAAACGTACAAAAGACACGTGTGAACTCAACAGCAGCTTCTGACTTTGTTATTTAAATAAAAATAATTAAAACCTTTTAACATTGAACATCTCAATCGCTGCCTGTTGCCACAAGGTGTGAATCAAAGTTTCCCGACTCAGATCTAAGTCACGCGTTTAATATTTCATCAGTCCACTGCTGCTGCTGAAATGTAAATATATTGGTGGCGCACGAGTGGATGATCACCATTATTTGGACAAAGTGTACAGTCCAACCTGCTACACTGGCATGAAACAAATCGTATCCCTCCTGCAATTTTATATTAAAAATGCGCCCACATCTTTTTTTCCTGTCCAAATTTGATAAGGAGAGATTTTATGGACGTGGGATTTACTTAATGATGAGAGTAGGACCGACTTGCATCTGTTTAATAGATAGATTTTTTGTACTTAGACACATACTACACTTTGTGCGACAACATGCAGAACCTTTTCTACACACACCGGTTGATAAATGAGGGCCCAGGTGCTTCCCATCTTACTGTATGATTGTGAGACTTGGACACTAATTCATATTATTAACAAGGGAACAGGTCTCAGCCTCACTACATCTAAATTCTGGGTCTGTTAGTGAAGTACAGGGCTAGCTGTTTCCAACCACTTTCGTAATGTCTTTGCTTCCCTCTTGATTTACTGTTGGTGTATTAATGCCTTAGGTACAGTTATTTCTAGCCGACTGATTCTCCTCTTTTTCTCTCTGTCTGAGGCACTGACAAACACACTGACCTCAGGATACCCTATCTATGCAAAACCTGGAGGCTGAGACTAAGCACGTACCACTGTCACCTGTGCGCTTGCTCAGGAGTGGTTGTAAGGTTAGACCTTACACATGTGAAGCACCTTGAAGCAGTGTTGTTGTGATTTGGTGCTATTTAAATAAAATAAAATAAACTGAATTGAACTGACACTAACCAGCAACCTAAGATGACTGGATGTCTGTGGTGCTGGGTCCCATTGGAAGATCCTTGTGTACCGCTAGAAAGACTTTGTATCAAGTAAGTGGTACTTAGGGAGACTCACATGAGGAGTATCACTTGCATTGTGAGGGAATGTTTTGGACATGAGGTGTGTTTCTCTGTGGATGATCCAACACACAGGTGTTTCAGTGTTTAGGACAACAGGGGCTGGAGGAGGCCAAAGGCACACCCACATTTCACCCGGCTCCAGCAGAGAGATGGACAGTTATCCAAGGTGAGCGCAGTACTCAGAGGGCTGGTTACTAACTTTATTTTATGAGAAGGGTTGTAAAAAGGTAACTTCTCCCTTAATGTGCAGTAACAGTCCTGATCAAGGCCAGCAAACACATCCATCTGTAACCCTGCGGATGGAATCTAAAAGTGCTTACAATGAGGGTCGACAGAGACCCGATGGGCTGCATCCGACAATCTATCAAAGATCAAACCACCAAGAACAACAACAACAAAAAAGACAGTATTTAAAGTGGTGTCTTGTACTAGTAACAGCATCTACACAGTTACTTGCTCAACTCAGTAAAATGTAATATAATTCGAGATGTTGGTAAATAAAGCAGAAAAAAGTTTTACGGGATAGAGTGTTGGGAGGAAGCTGCTAACGAGTGTTTGTTACGTGTAGCTGTTTACTTCGACTGATTGGTGCTCCTCTATGGAAAGGCAAAGTGAGCGACGGTCGCAGTACCGCGCTGTACTTCTCGGTACCACAAAACCGCAGCTATCATTAGCACAGACACAACTGTCCACATCGCTTGTTAATGGGGACCCCAGAGGTACAAAAACCCTTATCCCTGAAACCCCATTTACTCCACCGGGCAGTGACAAGCCCCCCCGGCTTAAAAAAAATTTGCACTTCAAAATTTGTGGATATAAACCATCCATGTATAAAAACGTGTCTGCACAGTGCTACGTAGTGCAATTTCATTTCAGTTTCCTGTTCTTTCTGTTGGCACTTTGTGAAGCTTTTGAGAGGATGACTAGGGACAAGGGATCGAGCTTATCCAGGATGAAATGATCCGAAAACATTTCAGAAATAGTACGGTAGCTTATGATCTCTGACGTGAAGAGGTGCTAACAGCTACAACTGCATTTGTTGTTTCCCGCTGTGTTCACACCACTCAGCGGTAACGAGTCGGGCAGCAGCAGGAGCCCCGGCTACAGAGTCGTGCCGGACTTCAGCTGAAGATTCAGCTCCGGTAAACCTTCACATGCACGTGGAAAGAGGCCATCTGTTTTCCATGTACGTCTGTGATTGGTTCAGTGTCAGAGGCCAGAGGACGTGCTGCAGAATCGATAGCTCAAGAGCTGGTAATCATCGGCAGACGTGACAATCTCTTCAGAAGTGCACGTATGCTGCCGTGACTCCGCCTCCGGATTACAAAATTAAATTTACAGGCGGTCACCCTGAGAAAAGCAGTGCTATCTTTAACTGGAGCTAAATCCAAAAAAAATGGGTTTAACTGCTGCTCGACAGGGCAAGCTTTGGGACGACTTGTTTTAGGCATCTGTGACCCATGCCACGGAAGCCCACATCTGGACTCCTGCTTGCCCTGTAAGACACGCCCTCTGTGTCAGCAAACATGGTGTGGTGTGACATGCTTGGAGCAAGCAACAGCTTCTTTCCATTTAAAGCAACAGGCACAGATTTTAATCACCACCTCTGTGTCTGTGGGGTCATTTTTGGCTCAAACCCTTTAATGTACATTTATTTAAAAGACATATGCTCAGTTGTAGTAGCTTGCAAAAAAAAAAAAAAAAGGTGTATACTACCCCATTTAAAAATGATTCCAGTTTTCAGCAATATCTGATCCAATTCTCAGGTTTCTTTACTGTTTTTGTTTTATTTTTAAGATATCCTGCCAAACTGAAATACTTTATAAAGATTTAAACACAAAGGTAAATAATGAGGAGGGGAAACATTTCATATCCTGATATCTATGAGGAATTGCTGGTAAAATTATCAATATAGTTTTGATGTTTTTCTTGTTCCACATCACAATTCACAGAATTATATGATGGGTAAATAAAACAGGATTTGTAACTTGAGTGTTTTTCTTCAAAGACTGTTAAACACTACTATTTAAAAAGACACTAATCAAAGAGGGGAAAAATAAAAATCATCAACTATGCTTTTGACTATAAAATAGCAAATTTATCTTTTATTAAACCTTACAAAAACGACAGCCTGGCTCCCACTAATTACTGTCAGGTCCATACGTATTTGGGCAGAAACCATATTTACCCAAGACCATCAAAATATGGCCATTGGGTATTGTGAAGGCTTTGCGTGCGTGCATCTGTCCATCTGTCTGTGCTCGGCATACAGTAGTGTTCAGAATAATAGTAGTGCTATGTGACTAAAAAGATTAATCCAGGTTTTGAGTATATTTCTTATTGTTACATGGGAAACAAGGTACCAGTAGATTCAGTAGATTCTCACAAATCCAACAAGACCAAGCATTCAAGATATGCACACTCTTAAGGCTATGAAATTGGGCTATTAGTAAAAAAAAAAAAAAGTAGAAAAGGGTGTGTTCACAATAATAGTAGCATCTGCTGTTGACGCTACAAACTCAAAACTATTATGTTCAAACTGCTTTTTTCGCAATCCTGTGAATCACTAAACTAGTATTTAGTTGGATAACTACAGTTTTTCATGATTTCTTCATATCCGCGAGGCATTGATTTTGTTGGTTTGGAACCAAAATTTTGCTCGTTTACTAGTGTGCTTGGGGTCATTGTCTTGTTGAAACACCCATTTCAAGGGCATGTCCTCTTCAGCATAAGGCAACATGACCTCTTCAAGTATTCTGACATATCCAAACTGATCAATGATACCTGGTATGCGATATATAGGCCCAACACCATAGTAGGAGAAACATGCCCATATCATGATGCTTGCGCCACCATGCTTCACTGTCTTCACTGAACTGTGGCTTGAGTTTGGGGCTCGTCTCACAAACTGTCTGCAGCCCTTGGACCCAAAATGAACAATTTTACTCTCATCAGTCCATAAAATATTCCTCCATTTCCCTTTAGGCCAGTTGATGTGTTCTTTGGCAAACTGTAACCTCTTCTGCACGTCTTTTATTTAACAGAGGGACTTAGCGGGGCATTCTTGCAAATACATTAGCTTCACATCACACAGGCGTCTTCTAACTGTCACAGCACTTACAGGTAACTCCAGACTGTCTTTGATCATCCTGGAGCTGATCAATGGGTGAGCCTCTGCCATTCTGGTTATTCTTCTATCCATTTTGATGGTTGTTTTCCGTTTTCTTCCACGCGTCTGTTTTTTTTCTCCATTTTAAAGCACTGGAGATCATTGTCGATGAACAGCATATAATTTTTTGCACCTGCGTATAGGTTTTCCCCTCTCCAATCAACTTTTTAATCAAACTACACTGTTCTTCTGAACAATGTCTTGAACATCCCATTTTCCTCAGGCTTTCAAAGAGAAAAGCATGTTCAACAGGTGCTGGCTTCATCCTTAAATAGGGGACACCTGATTCACACCTGTTTGTTCCACAAAACTGTCGAACTCACTGACTGAATGCCACACTACTATTATTGTGAACACCCCCTTTTCTACTTTTTTTTTTTTTACTAATAGCCCAATTTCATAGCCTTAACAGTGTGCATAAATGCATAAGTGCAGAAATATACTCAAAACCTGGATTAATTTTTTTAGTCACATAGCACTACGATTATTCTGAACACTACTGTAACTCCAGTTCTATTACTGCCGGAGTCTTCAAATTCACAGGGAACATTCTTGGGAAACAGACAGACCATGAACAAGTTCAAAGATGGCTAACCTTGACCTATTTTAAGAGGGCAAAAGGCCACATTCTTTTTCCTTTATGCTATGAATCATGCAAATCCATGGGGGGGGCAGCCAATCAAAATAGAGAGGCACCGTGACGTCACTGGCTGGTCTCTATGGCTGCTAATTCAACATGGCAGAATCTGCTCTGAAACCACTTTGTTTCTGTATAAATGTAACATGCTTCTCAAGTATTATGTAAAAGCTAGTGAGTAATAAACACTTCTAAACCTGGAAATACTGTTTTTGTAACCTGGTAACACCTCTGGAGTGATTTACAAGACATCTCACGGACGTTGGTCTGCATGTGCATTACACGCGGTCAAAGTTGACTTCCGCTCTTTTCAAAAGCTCATTTGTGTGCACACGCACACCCTCCTGCAGATGCCATTAAAAACATAAATAAAATATAGTGTATGGTTGATTGATTGATTGAGTTCTTTCTGCAACATAAACATACAGAGGTCAATATATCAAGGATAAAGTGATAACACAATAAAGTAGAAACACTTCTTTCCATTGTGGTCCTTGTGAAAATATCACGTGACAAATTAGAGGGGCTTCACTGAACATGTACAAATTGTACATAAGACAATAGGATCTTAATTATTTATGTAAAAAACAATATATATATATATATATATATATGCACACATACACTGAACAAAAAAATAAACGCAACACTTTTGTTTTTGCTCCCATTTTTCATGGGCTGAACTCAAAGATCTAAAACATTTTCTGTAAACACAAAAGACCTACTTCTCTCAAATACTGTTCACAAATCAGTCTAAATTTGTGTATATAAACCATCCATGCCTAAGGCACACCTGTGCAATAATCATGCTGTCTAATCAATATCTTGATATGCTACACCTGTGAGGTGGGATGGATTAGCTCGGCAAAGGACAAGTGCTCTTTCGACAGATTTGTGAACAATATTTGAGATTTATATTTTTGTTCAGTGTATATATGGATATATACAGTGGAGTTGAAATGAAACAACTTTAATTCAAGGGGAACAACTACGTCCTATATAGACTCTGAGGCCCACCGATGCCCGTTTTTACCCTGAGAATCCACAGCACGAAGCAGATGTCTACAACTCCCCCTGGAGGGGAGGCCAGTCAATCACAGGTTATTTCCCCAGCCAAAAACAGTTACTCAGCTGGGTGGATGAAGGAACTGAACCCATATCTAGCAACTGTTGTGTAGAGCAGGTAGCTCAGTGTATTAGTTGCTGGCCTGCCAATATGTAGACCTGGGTTCAAATCTACCTCCTGCTACCTGCCTGTGTCCTTGGACAAGACAATCTGAATTGTCCCAGTCCTCCCAGCTATAAATGGGTACCGCCTATGGCTGGAGAAGTAACCTCCACCAGACAGCGTCCCATCCAAGGAGACTCATATTGGTAGCCCAACTCTGTATTTTGCTGAGCCCCATACATAAAACTTTTTTTGGTGCATCACCAGTTATAAAGCTTTAGCGTGGAGAGGAACAGAGAAGGACTGTCTTAACAAGATCTGAAATTTCAGCTAGTTTGCCAGAAGACATATGGGAGACTCAAGCCTAGACTAGACTTCATCTGTTTTCTGGTCTGAAAATTCTTCTGTGTTCCATTACTATATACATATATAATTAAAGCCAAAAGTCTATACTACATGTTTCATTTCAACTCCACTGTGGTGGTGTACAGAGGCAAATATTTTGAAAAAAGGTCTCTGCCCAAATACGTATGGACCTGACTGCATTAAACATGTATTGTGAAAGTTAAATTCCACTTGTGTATTTCCACTTTTGTTTTCATTTTTACACTTAAAAGTGAGAAAGTTGGCTATATTGCAGTGATGCTGGCGATTTTTCTTTTTTCTTTTCAAATATTATACCAGATTAAAAAATTTTAAGAAGACACATTACTGGTTAATGATTGTTAATCCAAAGAGAAAAATTCAATAAGATTTCTCGACTTACTCTCAGGTGATTGGTGAATTACCTGCCTACATACAAAATACACATCAGTTAGTAAATTAACGAGTCAAAGGGCAGTGAGTATTCATGTGTCAGGATTGTGGTGCGCAGTCTCTTCAAGAGCATCTGTAGTAAAAAAAAAAAACGATTGTGGTGCACAGTCTCTTCAAGAGCATCATGTCAACAACAAAAAACAAGGAGAAGAAAAACATTAACATTGTAATGCTGCTCGTCAGCAGGATAAGAAATAGAAATCACTCTTTGAGACAAACATCACATTTACAGTGATGCTCTGAAAGATGACTAACCTCTTCGAGATGCGTTTCTCTTAGGAAGAAGTGTAAAAAAGAAGGGAAGAAAATATATTTCATATACTATGTACAACTCTAGGAAAATGTTTGGAAGGTCACGGGTAAACATTTGGTACCACTTGGCGTGATGAGTTCAGTGTCCATGTCAAATTTATTCAGGAAACCAGAAGTACTGAACCATATGTGATTTCATCCAGTCATGCTGCTGTAACTGGCAGCGATGTGAGACTTTAGAAGAGCTGCTGGTTGTAAGCCAACAGGCAGTCTACCTTTGGTTAGTTTGTCACTTAATCAGTGATCCGGTGTTGACACATGAACCTCCCAAAAGAGTCGCGATCCAGCATGATGCTCCTACATATAAACGGCAGCAAGCGTACCCAAAAGCTAATCTGTAGCCTGGTAACACTGCCATGAGCCAAGGCTGGCGGGGGGAAGACGAAGAAGAGGAGGAGGAGGAGGGGGGAAAAAGCAGAGTGGAAAAACTAGAAGTTTCAGAATCCGATTCAAATGTTTTTTTTCTTCCTTATTCATTAACAGTGTGAAAATGTCTCAGTCTTATAAAAAGTATTCAAACCTGCACTTTTTTTTTTCCTTTTTTTTCTCTCAAATTTTTGTGTTTGAAAACGGAAATGAAGGGAAGCACCACCCCCCACCCCCCCCACCCCCCACCCCCGCCCGCCCCTCCCCCGCAGCACCGAGCATCTCCCCTCATCTCCTCGGTAGACGAGTCTGCCTCACTCCCAATCAGAACGAGGAACGAGTTCATCTCACCAACACGGGACAGGAAGAGCGACTAGTCGATGAACCTCTGACAGGCTTTTTTCCAGCGACAGGCTGTGCACCACATGTCTCTCTTCTCCATGCCGTACACCTTTCGGCACTTCTTCGCCTCCCCGCGGGGTTTCCTTGGTAACAACAGAAGTGACCATGTAAGGGCATGTGCAGAATGTAGACACATCGTGATAATTGTCATTAAGTAATTCGTGAGTCAACACAGAAATCACATGACAATCATTTTAAAAAACACAATTTCAGTGCCTTGGGGAGCAACACAATACACAGAATGCAAATTAACATCACATCTGCAAAGTTTACATGAGGGGAAAAAAAGAGCATAAAATCATAATTCAAATTCACAACAAAACCAATTGTAATCACAGCAGTTAAAACTATTAAATTTAAACAAATGAAAGTCTGAAGTGTTTCAATAACTCTATTTGACTGTAAGACAAACATTACACTGACTATACAGTGGCTTTCAAATATGAAATTCATAATCTGATATGAACGCACATTCCTGAATCATCCAGCACACCGTATACAGTCTTCCTTTTCATACAGACTCCGAAGGTTCAAAATTTGCATGTTTCAATAGTTTTGAAAAGCTTTGAAGCAGCGTTTTGCGTGAGCATCACTAATTTGCAATACCTACACAATGTTTTGGTACCATCCCCAACCACACATTCTATCTGTTCTTTAATTCTGGTTCTATGTTGCCATTCTGTTGAATATTTTGCTGGTATTATGTCTTGTTTTTCATGTATCTCACAGAACAAAGTTTGAAACACAGTGTTTCCAGTTTTTCTAGTTAGTCCTCACTAATTTTTACAGTACCAACTAAAAAGGTTTGGCGCCATCCCCAGCTACAAGTCCTATCTATTCTTTAATTCTGGTTTTACGCTCCCATGTTGGCGTATATTTCGTTCTGCATTTGCCCACATACCCAAGCCTACCAGCAAAGTTGTCAGCTGAACCTGACATAAAGATGAGCGTTGGCAGGCAGAGAGACCAAGGTGTGCGTGATACAACAACACACAGACAGTTGCTATCCACTCAAATGCTAAATCACTCTGCTGATGAATCAGATTTCCTTACAAAATTGCAGAAGGCTGTTGATAAGAACCTAGGTGTTTTTAAGGTGAAATATGGTCACACCTTTTACTTGCGTAGTTTTCATACATACATACATACATATCGATCCAAAATGTCCATGAATCGATTTTTAAAAATCATTTTTTAAAACATTTTCTTGCTTGCTCGCTGCGTGTACTGTTTGTCAGGCAACAGCTTCCGTACTACAGTGTCCCCGCGAGGGGGTGGGGTGGTCCGGCGTGCTTCAAACACTCGTGAGCTGCAGAGTTCAGTGGCTGTAGCTTAGCATGGCGGACGAACAGCTAATTCAGCCAGAACCGTCTTTGCTGAAAGCAAATGTCTGGGCGCATTTTGGAATTTATTGTTTGCTGCATAAGAAGGAGCTTGACATGACGTATGCAGTGTGCAAAATCTGCAAAATGAAAGTCAAGTACTTCGGAAACACTTCAAATCAGAGCTAAAAGGAGCTAAAAGAGGGGAGCAGCGTTATCTGCTGACTACTGACCAGCGCTTCGCTAAACTGCCAGTCAACTCCGAACGAGCAAAGCAGATAAGTAAATTTACATCTAGAATCACTTGATTAACCTTGTACAGCTGCATTTTCTTAAACACAAACATTTTTTAAGTAATATAACTATTTCTCAGAGCTGCATATATACACATATATATATACATATACATATATATATATATATATATATATATATATACATACATACGAGGACTGTCAATAAAGTAACGGTCCTTTTTATTTTTTTCAAAACTATATGGATTTCATTCATATGTTTTTACGTCAGACATGCTTGAACCCTCGTGCGCATGCGTGAGTTTTTCCCACGCCTGTCGGTGACGTCATTCGCCTGTGAGCACTCCTTGTGGGAGGAGTCGTCCAACCCCTCGTCGGAATTCCTTTGTCTGAGAAGTTGCTGAGAGACTGGCGCGTTGTTTGATCAAAATTTTTTCTAAACCTGTGAGACACATCGAAGTGGACACGGTTCGAAAAATTAAGCTGGTTTTCAGTGAAAATTTTAACGGCTGATGAGAGATTTTGAGGTGATTCTGTCGTTTTAAGGACTTCCCACGGTGCGAGACGTCGCTCAGCGGTCTCAGGCGCCGTCGTCAGCCTGTTTCAAGCTGAAAACCTCCACATTTCAGGCTCTATTGATCCAGGACGTCGTGAGAGAACAGAGAAGTTTCAGAAGAAGTCGGTTTCAGCATTTTATCCGGATATTCCACTGTTAAAGGAGATTTTTTTAATGAAAGACGTGCGGACGGGTCCGCGCGTCGGGACGCAGCCGCCGCGACGCTCCGCCACAGGAAAAACACCTCTGTTGAAAGCCTTAAGGACAAGTTGGAACATGTCCTGCCTGTTAAACAATTTCTCATATACTCACTCCACTGAAAGCCATCAAAAGCCGCCTGGAATTTAAAAATGGTTATCAACACGGAGGTGTTTTTCCTGTGCCGCCGCACCGCGTCACACACACACACACACACACACACACACACACACACACACATATATATATATACACATACATACATACATACACACACACACACACACACACACAAGCTACGTAGGTGGTTTTCATTATTTTTATTTATTGATTTATGCTTGAAAGGCGCATCCACGCAGGGTACTACTGATCACTAAATAGTTTTATGAGTATGAACATGATGCAACTCATACTGTAGGTTACAGTCTTCAAAGTCAACCGGTTCTCAACCCAAGTCAACGAACACCTCGGTGAGATTTCTGAGCAATGTATTAGACTGCACTCTCCAGCACAATTATACAGAGGGAACATCTTTTGAAAGAATGCTGTTCTAGCTTTGCAATAGCGTACCACAGCCTTGTAGAACCTGAAACTGTTATGTCAGGCCAACACCTTGTTAAGACACTTTGTTGGATTTTCCTTTTACTGTCACTCATCTGTGATGTGTTTGTACTGCAGACTGTGAAAGTTATTTCTACACTTGTATAAAGTACATATTTGAAAGTCATGTATTCACACCTGGTTCCTGGGGTCGGTTTTGCCGTTGGTGTTATTACAGGATGGTTCTTATTGACAGTGGTATGTGTGCTGGCTGCTGGTTGCCTTTTTTCACCAATGCTCACTGTCCTGATGTGAGGCAAAGGTCCCTGAAAAAGTGAACAAAACACCACAAGTGTATTAATTGACAATATTGTGCTGACAAAGCAAATCTCTCTACACACGACTATCAGACTGATTAGGCAATATTCTGTAATGCTCTTTATTTGAGGGCTGCAACTCATGATTGTTAGTGGTCAGAAGGTAGAGTAACTGTGAGCATTTTTTTTTAAATCTGTGGACTATGTGGACTATGATGTCCACTTACTCACAGAGGATCCTGCAAGTTCTCAGGATGTCCCAGAAAGCAGCCCATACAACTGACAATGTGAAAATCAACACAGGCTGCAAAAAAGCACTGCTGATACTCACTCAATGAGTACTTGCAAAGCAGGACCACAGTCAATGGTTAAATGGACTGCATAGACTACATAAAACGCTTTTCCAAATAAACCAGAATCTTAAATCGCTTCACAATGTCTTAAACACACAGACACGGATGCGTGCGCACACACACATATACACTTCAGAGTGTTGCTATGCAAGGCACTCAACTTCACACTGGGAGCAACTTGGAGAATGCAGTCTGATGGGAATTTGAACAGAGGATTTTCTTGTCTCCAGCTGAGCCTCACTCCTCAACTTCAACATCACTGATGATATATATATATATATATATATATGTGTGTGTGTGTGTGTGTATTTATTTATTATTTAATTTATTTATTTATTATTGTTTATTTATTTATTTTTTATTGACCAACCCTTCAGACCATGTATTTTTGTTCTCCCTAACGACCCTGGGCCTCGAGTGCCAGAAAAATTCGTAAACCAATAAATCCAGTATCTATGGCATTATCACTGAAATCACCTGCTGAGGTGAGCGGTAGCAGGGAAACCTGTACTGTTCTGTCTAGGCCCTTCATGGCACACTATTGCTTACCCCTGTTCTTGACCATGACCTCCATCCAAATGTCTTCAGTATGAAGACAAACTGCTCTGGTCACTGAGCAAAAAGTGGGACTGAATCTTGTAAAGAATAATCCTTTGAAGAACAGCACAGACAGCCTTCTAACAATACCCCTTTAGTTGTTGCAAATGGACCAATACTCTTGACAAGTGGAACAAAAAGGCCTTTCTTCCATGCCATAGAAAAGATACCTGTCTCCCAGACCAAAACAAAGGTTGTTTGCAATGCCAGGAGAACAGACTGTCCATCTACCTGAATGAGTTCAGGCCCAATACCTAGAGCTTTCCCCAGACTCAGCTAATCTGCAATCTCACCAACATTTGGTGGCTCACATCTGACTGGAGAATCAGCCACAAGAACCTTGGTACTGGAGATGCACATCCTAACATGAGGATCAGCTTTATACAACTGCTCAAAGTAGCTGGCCCAATGGGATAGCACAGCAGAGGCATCTGTCCAAACAGAGCCATCACCCGCCCTGAATGTGATAGTCCAAGGTGTATGTCTGGAATGGTTATC
Organism: Thalassophryne amazonica; assembly: GCF_902500255.1. Classification (NCBI taxonomy): domain Eukaryota; kingdom Metazoa; phylum Chordata; class Actinopteri; order Batrachoidiformes; family Batrachoididae; genus Thalassophryne; species Thalassophryne amazonica. The sequence continues at coordinate 83,233,878 of NC_047108.1, forward strand.
TATCAGTATTATTTTCATCTCCACAAGGAAGATGAGATTCACTTCGTTTCTTTTAGTATATCAAGGTTTTTCTGTGCATTTTACCATTTAGTGATGAAATATTTGGTTGTTTTTGAGTTCACAGTCCCTTAAAACATCTGGCCGAGGAAAATGGTTTAAAATGAGCGTTTAAGATCAATGATGCCTTATTAATTATTTATCTTTATTGATAGACATGGCCTAACAAACAAACAAAAAATAAAAAAATTATAAATAAATAAAATGAGTGACATTATTTCCCTTTGGTGAATAAAATGTGTAAGACAGAGCTCACTCACCATGATGCCTTTGAAAATGACAGGAGGGGACTGCCACGACACACTGAGGGCATTCACAGTGCCAGTCCCAGTCCCATTACTACTGTGTCCAGCCAGCTCAGGGCCCACTGGGATACTCACTGGAGCTGTGGCCTGGATCATCCACACATGATGTGACAGTCACAGAGAGAAATGAGGAGGGAGAGAAAAGAGTGATGGCACAAGAAGGTAAGAATAAAAGCAGATAAGGCAAATGTTTCCTTGTCTATATCCGAAATCTATCTTCATTTGTAACCCTTCATATGATATATTCTCACACTGTGCATCCATCTGAAGTGCATCTTGTGTTGCCACAGCAGCTGAAGTGCTGCAAAGGACTAATTTCAACAGCAAACATTGGAAAGCTTTTCTGTGAATGTGTTGTGTAAGATAAAAACACATTTCACTATTGCCTTCAAGGGCACATAAGCAGAAAGTAAACAGTTAAAAAAAGAAAAAAAAAATTAGAGGAAACGTCAAGAGGAGAAAAGTAAATTCTGACTGAAGTTTCATTTCTCAGGTAACAAATGAGATCAGATGTAACATCGCTGCGCATAGCAACACAACTGCGAACATGCTTGCTCTCTGTTTTGGGGTGTGTGTGTGTGTGTGTTACCTGGTAGGCGTGGTCAGTGTGGATGTGGCAGAGCGTGGAGGGAGCAGACTGACTGAGCAGCGTCGGGGTGTGGCTCTGCAAACTGTTCGTATGGACGTGTTCCAAACAAGAGACATCGGTGAGTGGCGGAGGGAAGATGGATGGAGGGCCTGCCGTGGTGGGGGAGGTCGGCGTGAGGCTGGACAGGCCCTCTGATAGGCTGTCCATGTTGACCTCGATCTCTGAGTAGTAAAAATCCTCCTCTCCGTCGCTGTAGTCCGAGTCACTGTTACGTCTGGAGGAATGAAGGGGAGAAAAAAAAACAAAACTTCAAATATCCTACAATCAGTATATATACAATTATTATTATTATTCGTAGTAGTAGTAGTAGTATTACTATTATTACTGGCACCACTCTGGCAGAGTGATGTGTTACAGTGGTGCCAGTGCTTTCCATCCAATTTCGTCAACTAATTAGTTAACAAAACTAAAACTTCAGTTAACTGCAAAAGAAATCTGTGGAACCATTTGTTTTAAATGTTTAAGTTTTCTCAACCGTTTATTATTAATATCGTATTGTTTTCCCAATATTATGAGCAGTTATATACTAAACCAGCTTAAAGTCAGACAACAGCAAACAGAGAACTCTACACTTTCTGAGCTTGCAAACACACATCCTAAAGAAAGGATAAGGGAAAGAGTAAGTAAGAGTCACTTGACTGTTCAACAACACATTCTATATTATTCATGTTATTCAAACTCTATTAATTGAATTAAAATAAACTACAAAAACCAGCAACATGATATGTATCAAAATAAAACACTATTCTGGTATTTGGAAACAAACAAACTAAAATACAAAAGCCAATCTGATGTGACACTGAAAATCCTAAAAACATGTGATACTTGAGATCACATTTTTTGTGCTTAATAGGGCATTTTGCATCTGGCACACAAACCAAATCAAATAACAAATCAAATATTCTCAACTATTGTTGCCCAGGTTATGTTTCTATTCATGACCACATAAAGTATTGTTATTTTTTAAAATTAAACCTCACAGGTTTAATTTTTTAAAATGTAAATTACAAATACCTATGCTACTTTTAAACACACCCACAAAATACAATTTTGCATTTAAAATTATTTTAAATATAGTCATCAGGAATTGTGACATCGCCAACATCTGAAAATTCAGTGTCACAAAAAATATAAACATAAAATAAAGTTATATACAAAAATGTTTTCGTTTATTAGGCAGCACAGTCTCATTTGAGGGCAGGCGCTAAAGAGGTCAAATATAATGCATATGATGTAATTTCTCTACTTCTGGGGACAGAAATACAGCACTTTCTCTGAGTTTTTGGGCAAATTACAAACAAAGTGAAAATGCCAAGAAAAAGTGACAATGTGTTGGAAAGTGGACATGTGTTGCGGTTTGTTTATGACCCGGAGCTCAAACGTGTCGAGGCGGTTGTGCAGATATAGATTATAGGGGGTCTGCGGGATCTCCCCCAGAAATTTTTGAAAAGAGCAAGTCAAATTTTGTATATTCCGGTGGATTTTAATGGGTATGAAGCCCTCTGAAACAATGAAAACTCACTTCAAACTGTAAAGTAAAAACACAGTATAGATTATGGGGGGTCTGCGGGATCTCCCCCAGAAATTTTTGAAAAGAGCAAGTCAAATTTTGTATACTCTGGTGGATTTTAATGGGTATGAAGCCCTCTGAAACAAAGAAAACTCACTTCAAACTGTCAAGTAAAAATTCTTTATCTTCTGAAGTATTTTGATCTGTTCAAATCCAGTGAATGCACCAAATGGGTGCTGTGTTGCTGTACAGTCAATAAAATACAAAATTAGGGCCTAAAGCAACTGACAACGTTGTTCTGCTGTGCACAAAGTAACACTGTCACCAGTTTTGAAAACACATGTGCAGTGAGAAACTCAAAACTGGCTTATTCACATTTAATCAGTAAAATACTCTCACTCGTAAAACAAACTAGGGCTGCAACTAACGATTCTTTTAGTAATCGATTAATCATTTTTTTGTTGTTTTTTCTTACATGTGAGTTTTGCCATTATTTCTTGAACTGAGTTATTATTAAAAGGCCTCTATCACACAACATCAACGTTTGAGCTTGTAATAAAGTTATGATGTTATATTCTCGTCAAAAACATACCTGGAGTAGTGTTTTGTTTTATTTTGCACATATGACTGACAACATATTACAGAGTCCACAAAAGTATTTTAAAGGCCTGACTAAAGTGTAATATGTGATCTTTAATAAGTTATTTTCATGAAAAAAGACAAATGTGCAGTTTACTGCATTTAATTTTTTTTATTGTGTAAAACACAGCTTAGATGTGGTTTGACTGAAACAAATTGGCATTAAACTTAAATAAAACAGGGATGAAGTGGAGTCACTAGGTGTTCACAGGAAACATTTATTTCTATATTTATGTTCATTGTTAGTTGGTTTTACCTTTTCTGTTTTTTGTTTTTTTTTATCAGGTTCTTTGTTTCTCAAAACTTGTAGCAATATTAGTTATTACTTTTGTTGTTGTTGCTATTATTATTATTATTATTATTAATATATAAATAAAAGAAATAAAAATATTACAATTCATAATACATTTGACTCTTTTACAACAACAAACGCTAAGCCATTAATTATTTATTATACAGAAAACAAATGCACACAAACTGTGCTGAGATATGAACAGCTTAATGCTAACTTTAACATTGAAAACGCCATAGACACGCTAACATGTTAGCATCGGTCCGGTTTTTAAGTTATAAAATACATCTATCAACTGTTTTAGAAGACCCATAACAGGTCAGTTTAATATAAAAAAAAAGGTAAATATTACTCACAGACATATGCTCGAATACAGGGAGAAGAAGGACCGTGGCTCATGACAAGCAGTAAACAGAGTGGAGAGGAAGGAAAACTCACACAGTCCGTTTCTCTGCAGTGCTGCACCATCCACGCAGACATTGCTGCTTTGATTCATCATTGATCATATTTCGGCCCCAAAACATGCATGACACCACGTGCGCGCGCGTATGTGTGATTACATTTTCCAGATGACGGAAATCCGTCGTGGTGATGGAGAACTTTAACCCATGGGTTAACACTTACCGACACAACCTCTCACATTTGCCTCATCTTCCCTGGGAACCGAAATAAAACAGCACTTTTCACGACTGCTTCTGTGATTGCAGCCGAAAACAAAACAGTACACCAATTTCCCGTGTGAAGTTATGCTGTGTATATATTGTGCAATGGTAGCGGCTGTCTCCGTAAGTGGTCAAATCCCGCAATATCACGCAGGGTTCAAACAAGACTGCGCTGCCCTATTACTGTATCTGTGTGCTGGGCCGCCCCTCCTCAAGCATCAGCTCATCCCCAACACATCATAAAAGCAAAAAATAATGAGTTTTCATGATGTTTTTCTTGTCTCTTCCATGTCTTACCTGTGATGTCACCAGTGTGTGCTGATAGTAGTCGCATGACAATGGCATCAGTTCACATTGTGCGGATTGTGTGAACTGATTAGAGTGGATTTAATTAATGATTTGTCTAATAGCAAAAATCTTCTAATGTGTTGGTTTGATGGATATCAGGCTCTGAAATGAGTGGGCAGACAACAATTGTCCGTGTACAGCGCTTTTGGATATGAATAGAAGATGGAATTCTGCTGTAATGGTTTTTCTGACATGAGAAAGTAGCTTTACGTCGACTGGACATCCACTGGTATGCCACAACCAAGTACATGCGTAATCATCAGGAAAGTTCTCAGTTTGATGTCCGCTCAAAGTTTTGAGCATGCACACAACTTTCTGACAGATATGGCAGACATCAGGTGACAAGGAACAGATTTAATGAATGAGAAAAGGATTTGTACAGGACAAAACAGACACAAATGGGTGAGTTACTCATGATTTATTTGTTAATTGTGATGAAATCAGACATTTTATTAAAGTGGCTGTTCCGACGAATGTACAACCCCAATTCCAATGAAGTTGGGACGTTGTGTAAAATGTAAATAAAAACAGAATACAATGATTTGCAAATCCTCTTCAACCTATATTCAATTGAATACACCTCAAGGACAAGATTTTTAATGTTCAAACCAATAAACTTTATTGTTTTTGAGAAAATATTTGCTCATTTTAAAATGGATGCCTGCAACACGTTTCAAAAAAAGCTGGGACAGTGGTATGTTTACCACTGTGTTACATCATCTTTCCTTCTAACAGCACTCAAAAAACATTTGGGAACTGGGGACACTAATTGTTGAAGCTTTGAATGAATGAATGAATGAATGAATGAAAACTGTTTATTTCGAACATTTGATACAACAACAATTACAAGATAGATCAGTAAAGACAACAACAAAAAAGTTCCTACTGTGTACCCAACATGTCCGAAAAGGGGTAGGGTGAAGCATCAGCTTATTTATCCCTACCCCTTCTTCCCCACAACCAGTAATACCTTTTGCCACATATACACATAGATTCCTACACACCTAAACAGATATATATATCTATATATATACATACACACACACATATATATATACATACACACACACATATATATATACATACACACACACATATATATATACATACACACATCAACATACATACACATATATACACATATACATATATACACATATATATACACAAACATAAATATACACCTACACATACCTACTTACATACAAACAAAAAACACCCTAACCCTCATTACCCTTCCTCCTCCCTATACCCAGAAAAAAACATATTTTTGTACCGCTGTTTGAACTGGTTCATGCTTGGACATTGCTTGAGCCCCACTCCCAATCTGTTCCACATCCTCACCCCACAGACAGAAATACAGAAACCTTTTAATGTTGTTCGTGCCCACTGATGCTTTAAATTAAATTTCCCCCTCAGACTGTAATCCCCTGATCTGTTAAACATATTTTTAATATTTGCTGGAAGTAAATTGTTTATTGCTTTATACACGATTTGTACTGTTTGAAAATGAACCAAGTCTGTGAATTTTAAGAATTTGGATTGTAAAAATAGTGGATTTGTATGATCTCTATAGCTAGTATTATGAATAATTCTTATAGCTCTTTTCTGCATTACTGATAGTGATTGTGTTGTACCTTTATAAGTATTACCCCATACCTCTGCACAGTACTGTAAATATGGTAAAACCAGTGAGCAGTAAAGAATGCGGAGTGAGTTGTGGTCCAGAATATGTTTCGCTTTGTTTAGAACTGAAATGCTTCTTGACAGTTTACTTTGTATATGTTTTATATGAGTCTTCCAGTTTATCTTATCATCTATTATCACCCCCAGAAACTTATTTTCATGTACTCTTTCAATATCTACCCCCTCGACTTGTAACTGAACCTGTATGTCTGTATTACAATAGCCAAATAACATGTATTTTGTTTTACTTAAGTTTAATGATAATTTGTTTCTGTCAAACCATATTTTCAATTTTCCCATTTCTATACTGATCCTCCTCAGTAACTCCTGCAAATCCCCCCCTGAACAAAAAATGCTTGTGTCATCTGCAAATAATACTAATTTTAATATTTTGGAAACATTGACAATATCATTTATATAAATTAGAAACAGTTTTGGACCCAATACTGACCCCTGTGGGACGCCACAAGCATTGTCCAAGCATGATGATGTATATTCCCCCAACTTCACAAACCGTTTTCTGTTACTTAAGTAGCTTCTCACCCAGTGCAACACCAACCCCCTAATCCCATACTGTTCAAGTTTATTGATTAATATGTCATGATTAATTGTATCAAAAGCCTTTTTAAGGTCTATAAATATTCCAACTGAATGTAATTTGTGGTCTATGGCGTTTGTAATCTCCTCAACTGATTCTATTAATGCAAGTGATGTTGAACTATGTGCTCTGAATCCATATTGACTATCAGTAAGTAATTTATGTTTATTTATGAATTTGTCTAATCTATTATTGAATAACTTTTCTAATAATTTGGAAAATTGTGGAAGCAAAGAAACAGGTCGATAATTTGTGAAGTGGTGTCTATCCCCAGTCTTATACAGCGGCACAACCTTAGCTATTTTCATTTGATTGGGAAATTTACCGGTTTGAAATGATAAGTTACAGATGTATGTTAATGGTTCTACAATCCATTCAATGACCTGTTTTACCACCACCATATCAATTTCATTTAAATCGGTAGATGTTTTATATTTACAATTATTCACAATGTCTATAATTTCATTTCCATCCACTGCTGTGAGGAACATTGAACAGGGATTTCTTTCTATAAGATTATTATCCCAATCCTCAGATTGGGAATCGGGAATTTTTTCTGCCAAGCTTGGTCCAATATTTACAAAAAAATTATTAAAACTGTTGACTACCTCATCCTTATTTTCCTTCTTGACATTATTATCAATGAAATACTGAGGGTAACTCTGTTTTTTATTACCATTTTTGATAATGCTATTTAATATATCCCATATTCCTTTAATATTGTTTTTGTTATTATATATGTTACTATAATATTCCTTCCTACATACCCGTATAATATTAGTTAATCTATTTTTGTATTTCTTATATCTATTTTCTGCCTCTTTAGTCTTTAGTTTTATGAATTCTCTAAACAGTGTATTTTTCTTATTACATGCATTTCGTAACCCTTTCGTCATCCATGGTCGAGCTTGGATTTTTTGTTTTCTGTAGTCTTGTTTAATTGGACAATTTTTATCATATAATGATGTAAATATTTGTAAAAAAGTTTCATATGCACTATCAACATCACTTTCACTGTATACCTTTTCCCAGTTTTGCTCCTGTAAATCCTTCTTTAGTGTGTTCATGTTTTCCTCTGTCCGCACTCGCCTGTATTTTATTTTCTCCTCTGGCTGATTCCGCCGATGGTTTCTATTATAAACGATGAAAACTGGTAGATGATCACTAATGTCATTGATTAATAATCCACTCACAGTGTTATTCTCAATATCATTGCTGAATATATTATCAATTAAGGTGGCACTATGGGATGTAATTCTGCTTGGCCTGGTGATTTTTGGATATAAACTCATACTGTACATTATACTGATAAATTCATCTGTTATTTTATGCTTATTTGGATTGAGCAGATCAATATTTAAGTCACCACAAATGAACACAGTTTTTTGATTAGTTTTTGAGAACATTTTTCCCATACAGTCAGTGAATGTTTCAATACTAGATCCTGGTGCTCTATATATACAGCTGACTAATACATTTTTGCTTTTTTCTTCACATATTTCAATAGTTATACATTCTAATAAGTTATCAATCACAGTTGTCATATTGTCTACTATTTTATAATCCATGTTCTTATCCACATACACAGCCACTCCTCCTCCACTCATTTTTTCTGTTTACACAATTAAATTCATATCCATCCAGTTCAAAATCCATTCCTTTATCTTCATTGATCCATGTTTCTGATATAGCAATTATGTTAAATATTTTTTTAAACTGACTTAAATATTCTTTAATGTTGTTAAAGTTTGCATATAGACTTCTGCTGTTGAAATGGATTATTGATAATTTGTTATCCGTTCTAATGATCCGATTAAACTGTTCATCTGTATAATAGCAACAACTGTCATTGATATTTGAGAAGAAATTATTGTCCGGGTCTATATCGTGCTCCAAGTCCAGTACATTGTGGTCTGTGTATTTAAATGTTCTCAGTTCTACTTTTCCATGATCAGCAATCCTTTGAGTTATATCCTTCTTGTCTCCAGATGTAGATGAATAGGTAGTAGATGAATAGGTTCCTCTGGTCTGTGTCATGGTGTTGTGATGTGTTTGTGTCCTCATACCTTATTGGTCATATTTGTCCAGATCCTCGCTTTAAGAAACACTATTGTTCATATTTGTCCAGCTCCTCGATGTTCCTTATTGCCATGACTTTTGCTTGTTCTGGTGATCCGTTCAGTTTGATGAATATTTTACAGTTTGAAGTCCATGTGTGCTGGATTTTTCCCTGTTTCTTCAAGAAGCGTGCTTTCCTGGCGATGTCGGCATTCCGTTTGGTGAGATGTTCATTGATGAATACGTTTGTCCCTTTCAGTTTTCTTCCTTGTTTTAACAGTGCTGTTTTGTGTTTTCTGTTGATGAATCTCATGATGACGGTTCGTTTATCACCGTCATTTCTCCGGGGCAGAGGGTGGCACGCTTCAATGTTATTTAAATCCATTTCTATACCTTTAGATAGGAGGAAATCAGCAACCTGTTTTTCCACAGAGCTGACCTCCTGTTCACTGGGCTCCCCTCCGCTCTCATCTGTTACCGCCCGTGCGTAGGACCGTGGTTTGATGTGAAGACCTGTGATGATGACGTCGTTAATTCTGGTGTACTGCTCCAATTCAGCCACTCTATTTTCCAGCTGCACCAGATGCCGGTCTTTCTCGGCATTCTGGAGCCGTAATGCCTTCACCTCCTCCACCAGATCCATGATTGATTTCTGTTGCTGCTTCACAACAGAAATCTCCTCTGATAGAAAGTCCAGAGATTTTTTAATATCGTCTCCTTCCTCCGCTGTCAGAACCTTCTTAGGCCCCATGGTCGGCTTATGAGCAGCTTGTCGATCGCCGATGTTAACAGCCTGCGTTGTTTGTCACCGGGATGGATCTGCACTGCGCTGGTGCCGCGCGGCCTCGGTGTTTCCGCGCTGATGGATCCGCGGTGGCTGCACGAGGCCTCGGGGAAGCGGCACTCGTGACGCGCGGCTTTAATGACGCAGCGCGCGGCCTCAGTGAATTCACCACGTTGGGCCTCGGACGTTGTTGCTGTCCAGTCGCGGGGCTAAGTTGCCGGTTGAGGTGGTATTCCCACTGTCCGGGTTGGCAAACACCGGCATGGCAGATGGCAACTACAAACACCACCTCTGAAAACTCAGGTACAAACTTTTTGCAGCTCGCTCTGACGACACGCAGCTCTGACTGACTGTGACTTTCACTTTGATGAAGTGGGGTGTTCCCTTCCACGTGTCACACACACAGCTGTGCGCTCATGTTTGTAGGTGGAATTGTTTCCCCATTCTTGTTTAATGTACGACTTCAGTTGTTCAACAGTCCGGGGTCTCCGTTGTTGTATTTTGCGCTTCATAATGTACCACACATTTTCAATGGGCGACAGGTCTGGACTGCAGGCAGGCCAGTCTAGTACCCGCACTTTTTTTTACTATGAAGCCACGCTGTTGCAACATGTGCAGAATGTGGCTTGGCATTGTCTTGCTGAAATAAGCAGGGACATCCCTGAAAAGGATATTGCTTGGATGGCAGCATGTGTTGCTCCAAACCCTGGATGTACCTTCCAGCATTGATGGTGCCATCACAGATGTGTAAGTTGCCCATGACATGGGCACTAACACACCCCTATACCATCACAGATGCTGGCTTTTGAACTTTGCGCTGGTAACAATCTGGATGATATTTTTCCTCTTTTGTCCAGAGGACACGACGTCCATGATTCATGATGAATTTGAAATATGGACTCATCAGACCACAGCACACTTTTCCACTTTGCGTCTGTGCATTTCAAATGAGCTGGGGCCCAGAGAAGGCGGTGGCATTTCTGGATGTTGTTGATGTATGGGTTTCGCTTTGCATGGTAGAGTTTTAACTTGCACTTGTAGATGAACTGTGTTAACTGACAATAGTTTTCTGAAGTGTTCCTGAGCCCACGTGGTAAGATCCTTTACACAATGATGTTGGTTTTTAATGCAGTGCCACCTGAGGGATCGAAGGTCACGGGCATTCAATGTTGGTTTTCGGCCTTGCCACTTATGTGTACAAAGTTCTCCAGATTCTCTGAATCTTCTGATTATATTATGGACTGTAGATGATGAAATCCCTAAATTCCTTGCAATTGAATATTGAGAAACATTGTTCTTAAACTATTTCGTCACGCAGTTTTTCACAAAATGCTGATAATCGCCCCATCTTTGCTTGTGAACAGCTGAGCCTTTTGGGGATGTTCCTTTTATACCCAATCATGACACTCACCTGTTTCCAATTGACCTGTTCACCTGTGGAATGTTCAAAACAGGTGTTCTTTGAGGATTAGTGACGTAATACAGTGGTAAACAGACCACTGTCCCAGCTTTTTTGAAACATGTTGTAGGCATCCATTACAAAATGAGCAAATATTTACACAAAAACAAAGTTTATCAGTTTGAACATTAAATATCTTGTCTTTGTGGCGTGTTCAATTGAATATAGGTTGAAGAGGATTTGCAAATCATTGTATTCCGTTTTTATTTACATTTTACACAACATCCCAAGTTTACCCCGGGTTGTAATATTGGCCACGTGCATCAACCCACCCCTCTTCAGGGAAAATTTTGCGTGCAACACCCTGGGCACAAAGACACGTGAGTACGGTATAATGCCATTTAATATCATCTTGAAAAATCTGGCTTTGTCTGAGATTAGGTACTCTTCAAGAACACAATTTTAAGTATTTAGCAATCAACATAATTAGGAAAAAAAAAATACTGTCGTGATTGTCATGGTCCAGTATTAATGACATCACAACCAAAGGCAAATTCCCTCTCAACACCAGCAGAGGGCAGTGAGAGCCAACATACTGTGTCATTTGTGAGGAGACATTTGAGGGCCAATTTCTGTTATTTTGTTTCTGTACATCATCATAATTGAGTTGAAATAAATGAATAAAGATGTATTTGTAGAACAGACTTTCATCTTTAATTCAAGAGGTTTACCAAAATGCAGTACCTTAATTTTCAAGAGACCATAAGTACTTGGACAAATTAAATACTGTGCATCTGGAAAGTATTCACAGCATTTCACTTTTTCCACATTTTGTTATGTTACAGCCTTATTCTGCAATGGATAAAATGCATTTCTTTCCTCAAAATTCTTCACACAATACTCCATAATGACAAAGGCAAATTTATTAAAAATAAAAATAACTAAGAAATTACGTGTTCATAAGTATTCATAGCCTTTACAATGAAGCTCAAAATTGAGCTCAGGTGCATCCTGTTTCCACTGATCATTCCTGATATGTTTGTACAGCTCAATTGGAGTCCACCTGGGTAAATTTAGTTGATTTGACATGATTTTGAAACACATACACCTGTCTACATAAAAGATCTCACAGTGGACAGTGCATGTCAGAGCACAAACCAAGCATGAAGTCAAAGGAACTGTCTGTAGAACTCTGGAACAGGACTGTCTCAAAGTACAAATCTGGGGAAGGGTACAGAAACATTTCTGCTGCTTTGAAGGTCACAATGAGCACTGTGGCCTCCATCATCCAGAAATGGAAGAGGTTGGGATCCATCCATTAGATAGGCTGGCCGCCTATCTAACTAAGAAATCGGGGGAGAAGGGCCTCAGTCAGGGAGAAGGTTACATACAAGTCAGGCTGTAATTTATCTTCTCCTCTATTAATCACATCATAGGTCTCATCTTACACAAAGCACAAAGCAACATGCAGCAGAGTTAAAAGTACCACTGTGAGTTTGCAACTGATGTAATTGTCATTTTCATGCTGGGGAGAAGGGCCTTAGTCAGGAAGGTGACCAAGAACCAGATGGTTACTATGTCAGAACTCCAGCATTCCTCTGTGGAGAAAGGAGAACCTTTCAGAAGGACAACCATCTCTGCAGCAATCCATCAATCAGGCCTGTATGGTAGAGTGGCCAGACAGAAGCCACTCCTCAGAAAAAAGCACATGGCAGCCCACCTGAAGGATGGAAGTAAATCTGTGCCATCAGACTTTGAATTTGAATTTTTGAGCTTTTGCCCCCCAAAAGCTAAAGGGCTGAGTAGGGGGGCAAAGCTCTCGATTTACCGATCGATCTACGTTCCGATCCTCACCTATGGTCATGAGATTTGGCTCATGACCGAAAGAAAGAGATCGCGAGTACAAGCGGCCGAGATGAGTTTCCTCCGCAGGGTGGCTGGGTGCTCCCTTAGAGATAGGGTGAGGAGCTCGGTCACTCGGGAGGAGCTCGGAGTCGAGCCCCTGCTCCTCCACGTCGAAAGGAGTCAGTTGAGGTGGCTCGGGCATCTTTTCTGGATGCCCCCTGGATGCCTCGCTGGAGAGGTGTCCGGGCACATCCCATTGGGAGGAGGCCCGGGGAAGACCCAGGACACGCTGGAGGGACTACATCTCTCGGCTGGCTTTGGAATGCCTTGGGGTTCCCCCGGAGGAGCTGGGAGAGGTGTGTGGATCGGGAGGTTTGGGCGGCTTTGCTTGAGCTGTTGCCCCCGCAACCCGACTCTGGATAAAGCGGAAGAAAATGGATGGATGGAATTTTTTAGCATCAACATCAGAATTTCAAGTTGAATTTCGAAAGTTGAATTTAGCATCAAAATATCCAGCCTCAAAAACTTCAACCTAAAAAAAAAAAAAAAAAAAAAAAACAACCTCAAAAAATGGAAAAGCAGGGAGAAGCAATCGATCCCTGTCTCCTTCTTTTGGTTTGGTCTCGGTGTCACATGACCAATGGAGCAAAATGTGATTGGATGAATGCTGGATGATTAAGACAGGGACTGACTGCTTCTCCCTGCTTTTCTATTTTTTAAGGTTGAACTTTTTAAGGCTGAAATTTTTTTTAGGTTGAATGTTTTTTTATGTTGCAGTTTTTGAGGCTGAATATTTTGATGCTAAAATTCAACCTTAGAAATTCAACTTCAAACTGATTTTGATGCTAAGAAAATTTCAACCGGTCTGATGAGACAAAGATTGAACTCTGGTGTGAATGCCAGGCGTTGCGTTTGGAGGAAACCAGGCACCATCCCTACAGTTGCTGCGGGGATGTTTTCCAGCAGCAGTAACTGGGAGACTAGTCAGGATTGAGGGAAAGATGAATGCAGCAATGTACAGAGACATCCTGGATGAAAACCTGCTCCAGAGCACTCTTGACCTCAGACTGGGGTGACGGTTCATCTTTCAGTAGGACAATGACCCAAAGCACACAGCCAAGATATCAAAGGAGCGGCTTCAGGACAACTCTGTGAATGTCCTTGAGTGGCCCAGCCAGAACCCAGACCTGAATCTGATTGAACATCTCTGGAGAGATCTGAAAATGGCTGTGCACCAACACTCCCCATCCAACCTAATGGAGCTTGAGAAATGCTGCAAAAGGAATGGGCAAATTGCCCAAAGATAGGTGCACCAAGCTTGTGGCATCATATTCAAGAAGGCTTGAGGCTCTGATTGCTGCCAAAGGTACATCAACAATATATTTAGCAAAGGGTGTGAATACATGTGATTTACATGGGATTTCATAGTTCTTTTATTTTTTAATGAATTCGCAAAAAAAAAAAAAAAAAAACTTTTTACATGTCATTGTGCAGTGTTGCGAGTAGAAGTTTGAGGGGAAAAATGAATTTATTCCATTTTGGAATAAGGCTGTATCATATCAAAATGTGGAAAAAGTGAAGCGCTGTGAATACTTTCCAGATGCACTGTATAAGAATTTTTAAAATACAAATCACATTAATGGTTTTCTTTGGACAATTCAGTGGATAGATACATTAACATTTCAAAATCACATGTCGTGCCCTTTGTATTTTATTTAAGCAACAGTACTGACTCACCCCAGGTGGACGGTACGGATGTGTCGCTGGATCCCTGAGGAGGTGCTGAGGACTTTTTCACAGTTCTTCCACAAGCACTTGAACATCACCTTCATGGAGTTCTGTAAAAAGATGTTCACCAAAAAAACACCTGCATCAAACACAAATTAACTTTTTGTTGTGTTTATATAGTGCTAAATGAAGACAACCTATAACAGCATGTCATAGAAACATAAATACAGAAGGTCATATACAAGTCAGGCTGTAATTTATTTTCTCTATTCTTCTATTATTCACATCACGTCTCGTCTTACACAAACCAACATTCAGCAGAGTGAAAAATATCACTGTGACTTTCCAAATGATGCAATTGTCATTTTCATGACCAACATGCACATTATGTAAATAACAAACTACTGGACATACAGGAAATGTTAGTCTCAAAATGAGGTGCAATGATTAGTGTCGGTTAGGGCTGGGCGTTATAACCTAAAATCCATATCGCGGTATAAATTGAATCCCTTCACGGTAACGGTATACCTCTAAAATGTTATTGGCAAGCCCTATTTTAACTACTTTTGAATGGCTTTAGATGAACTGAAAGCAAGTATAATCAACAAAAAAGATGACATTCATGTTGTAATTTTTAATATCAAACTTTTTTGCATGATTCTGTCAGTCTAAGTTAATGAAATAAATTATCTTGAAAAGGCATGCTGAAAAGGTTAAAAACATTAATATTTCATTATGGATATAGCATTTGATCTCAATTTAAAAAATGACACACAGTACTTTATAATCCAATGAGGAAGAGGCCTGTGTCTCTCAATTTAACACTGACACTGACTGTAAATGTAAATTTACACACAGTAGCTTAGTTTTATAGTCATTTCCAACAGTTTTGAGTGGGACTGCACAACTTTTCTTTAACAGGATAAATAAAATATAAAAAACAATGTTTTAACAAGAGCTGAAACTGAACTGATTTGTCAAAATGCTCTTTTAAAACTGAAACCTGAGCAATAATAACAATAATAATTAAAAGAACTTTCTACAAATAATCATGGGATCATAAATCATAATCGTAATTACAAACTCCAATATTCTGCTGGAAATCGACGGTATCAAACATCACAAAATAAGGTTAAAGGTTTTGATCAATTATTCTGAATATTTTACCGAGCCTTACATTTTGTAGCTGCTCCGATTATCGCTCACAGAGTCACGCTGCTCTCAATTTCAATTTATTTTCATTTATACAGCGCCAAATCACAACAGAGTTGCCTCAAAGCGCTTCACACAGGTAAGGTCTAACCTTACCAACCCCCAGAGCAACAGTGGTAAGGAAAAACTCCCTCTGAGGAAGAAACCTCAAGCAGGCCAGACTCAAAGGGGTGACCCTCTGCTTGGGCCATGCTACAAACATAAATTATAGAACAACTCACAGAACAATTCACGGACGAATATACAAGAAATGCTATTGGCGCACAGGACAGGAGGATAGCCAACACGAATACAACTCCCATCTCTGGATGGAGCTGCATCTTAAATGGAGAGAAAAAACTGAATCAGGCATCAGAAAGACAAAAAAAAAAAAATACTGTATTTTTGTCAGCATTAAACAAGAAAAAACGAGAAATACTAAGGTGATCGTCGGCCACTAGCCCTAAACTTCATTAAAAGACCCAGAATTTAGGTAAAGTCAAGGCCGCAGCACGCTCCAATTACTAATAAATGAATTAAAAGAGTAAAAAGCGTAAAACAAAACTGTACCAGTATGCTAGCCATATGAAAGGGAAAATAAGTGCGTCTTAAGTCTGGACTTGAAAATCTCCACAGAATCTGACTGCTTTATTGACGCAGGGAGATCATTCCAGACTTCTTATTCACCTTAGGGACACAAAGTAGTCCTGCACCCTGAGAACGTAAAGCCTGGACCGGTACATAAGGTTTAATTAGGTCAGCTAGGTAGGGAGGTGCCAGTCCATGAATAATTTTATAGGTCAGTAGCAGAACCTCAAAATCTGATCTCACTGGATAAGGAAGCCAGTGAAGGGATGCCAAAATGGGTGTAATGTGGTCAAACTTTCTGCTTTGTGTCAAAAGTCTGGCTGCAGCATGTTTAACCAATTGGAGACACCTAATGCTAGACTGCGGTAAACCAGAAAATACAACACTGCAGTAGTCCAATCTAGAAGAGATAAATGCATGGATCAGGGTCTCAGCATCAGCCACAGACAGGATGGGACGAATCTTCGCTATATTTCGCAGGTGGAAGAAAGCAGTTCTACAACCCCTGGCAAAAATTATGGAATCACCGGCCTCGGAGGATGTTCATTCAGTTGTTTAATTTTGTAGAAAAAAAGCAGATCACAGACTTGACACAAAACTAAAGTCATTTCAAATGGCAACTTTCTGGCTTTAAGAAACACTATAAGAAATCAGGAAAAAAATTGTGGCAGTCAGTAACGGTTACTTTTTTAGACCAAGCAGAGGGAAAAAAATATGGAATCACTCAATTCTGAGGAAAAAATTATGGTATCATGAAAAACAAAAGAACGCTCCAACACACATCACTAGTATTTTGCTGCACCACCTCTGGCTTTTATAACAGCTTGCAGTCTCTGAGGCATGGACTTAATGAGTGACAAACAGTACTCTTTATTAATCTGGCTCCAACATTCTCTGATTGCTGTTGCCAGATCAGCTTTGCAGGTTGAAGCCTTGTCATGGACCATTTTCTTCAACTTCCACCAAAGATTTTCAATTGGATTAAGATCCGGACTATTTGCAGGCCATGACATTGACCCTATGTGTCTTTTTGCAAGGAATGTTTTCACAGTTTTTGTTCTATGGCAAGATGCATTATCATCTTGAAAAATGATTTCATCATCCCCAAACATCCTTTCAATTGATGGGATAAAAAAAGTGTCCAAAATATCAACGTAAACTTGTGCATTTATTGATGATGTAATGACAGCCATCTCCCCAGTGCCTTTACCTGACATGCAAAAGTTCCAGCATCATCACCTTGCCCATTGCAGATTCGAGATTCATCACTGAATATGACTTTCATCCAGTCATCCACAGTCCACGATTGCTTTTCCTTAGCCCACTGTAACCTTGTTTTTTTCTGTTTAGCTGTTAATGATGTCTTTCGTTTAGCTTTTCTGTATGTAAATCCCATTTCCTTTAGGCAGTTTCTTACAGTTCGGTCACAGACGTTGACTCCAGTTTCCTCCCATTCGATCCTCATTTGTTTTGTTGTGCATTTTTGATTTTTGAGACATATTGCTTTAAGTTTTCTGTCTTGACGCTTTGATGTCTTCCTTGGTCTACCAGTATGTTTGCCTTTAACAACCTTCCCATGTTGTTTGTATTTGGTCCAGAGTTTAGACACAGCTGACTGTGAACAACCAACATCTTTTGCAACATTGCGTGATGATTTACCCTCTTTTAAGAGTTTGATAATCCTCTCCTTTGTTTCAATTGACATCTCTCGTGTTGGAGCCATGATTCATGTCAGTCCACTTGGTGCAACAGCTCTCCAAGGTGTGATCACTCCTTTTGAGATACAGACTAACGAGCAGATCTGATTTGATGCAGGTGTTAGTTTTGGGGATGAAAATTTACAGGGTGATTCCATAATTTATTCCTCAGAATTGAGTGAGTCCATATTTTTTTCCCTCTGCTTGGTCTAAAAAAGTAACCGTTACTGACTGCCACAATTTTTTCTTGATTTCTTATAGTGTTTCTTAAAGCCAGAAAGTTGCCATTTGAAATGACTTTAGTTTTGTGTCATGTCTGTGATCTGCTTTTTTTTCTACAAAATTAAACAACTGAATGAACATCCTCCGAGGCCGGTGATTCCATCATTTTTGCCAGGGGTTGTAGTAATATTTCTAATGTGGAGGCCAAAGGACAACGAAGGATCAAAAATTACCCCAAGGTTCCTCACTTTGTCAGTGTGATGTATGACACACTAGCCGAGGCTGAGCGTTAACTGGTCAAATTGATGCCGATGTCTCACTGGACCAAGAACCATCATTTCAGTCTTATCAGAGTTTAAAAGTATGAAGTTTCTAGACATCCAACTTCTCACTGATGCAAGGCAATCTTCTAAGGATTTTATGTGAACGAGATTACCAGCAGTTATCGCCATGTATAACCGAGTATCATCTCCATAGCAGTGAAAGGTAATCCCAAAACGCTGCAATATGTGCCCAAGGGGTACTATATAAAGGGAGAAAAGCAGGGGGCCTAAGACAGACCCCTGTGGAACCCCAGATTTCATGTCACTAAGGTTAGAGGTAGTGTTACTGTGCAAAACACAGTGAGACGACTGGTCAAGTATGACGTCAGCCATGCAAGGGCACTCCCAGTAATCCCAAAATGATTTTCCAGCCTATCAAGTAGAATATGATGATCCACTGTATCAAATGCAGCACTGAGATCTAACAGCAACAGAACCGTAGTGGTGTCCGAATCCAATGTAAGCAGAAGATCATTCACCACTTTAGTGAGAGCTGTCTCTGTGGAATGATATTTTCTAAAAGCAGACTGCAGTGGCTCAAAGAGATTATTCTCAGTAAGATAGTCTATGAGCTGCTGTGACACCACTTTTTCCAGAATTTTAGAGAAAAATGATAGATTTGATATCGGCATATAGTTTGTCAATACACTAGGGTCAAGATTAGGTTTCTTAAGTAATGGTTTAATCACTGCAGCTTTGAAACATTTAGAAACAGATCCAGAAGTTTGCTTCTCTCAGAATAAAAATGCTTCATCTGTGCCGCACTGTTATTGGTGCGAAGGTTTGCAAAGAACTGGTTAGGTTGAAAGATCAAAATATAACCCACGTATCCCACACATCGGGAACTATTCAGATAAAATATATCTTATATAAAATATAGATCTTGCAGTCGATTACCAACAAGACAAGTTTTAAAAGACAGAGTTAAGTTTATTCAGTCAACTAAGGGAAGAGGATCATGCCACCTTTTTATTTATTTTTTAATGTGATTTCTGGTCCAAAAGACGAGTTTATGTTCTACTCCATTATTTTCTTGTCCAAAATGTGGTGCTAAATTTGTTGTCTACACTTTTACAGGGATACAGTTGCTATTTATTTTATTTCACACACACACACACACACACACACACACACTTTTTCAGGCTGTAATTTTTTTTTCCCCAAAATAGAGTTTATTTATGTTTGAGATGTCACTCTCACATTTTTGAGGTGCAAATATGCAGATATGACTCAAGAAAATATTTTATAGTGGTAACCTTGTGGAACAGCCTCCATCATGTGGTAAATGCTCCAAGTGTTGTTAATTCAAAGGAATACTGTGATTATTTTATGGTGTTTGATTTTTATTGATTGACGATTTTATCATGGTGTGGGGCTATTTATGAATTTTATGTAGTTATATTTGAGTTTTACTATGATGCTTTTGAATGGTGTGTGCTTTTATTGTATTTTTATACACGTTTTATGAATAGTTAATGATTACTGACCAGGATTTTCTGCCACAGTTGGCGACAGTCTTCATGCTCTTATCAATAATATTATTGAGTTTTGTCCCGAATACGATTTAAAATCAACAAGAACTTCATTCAAGCTACACTTTGAACATACTTCGAGGGGAAAACTTGCTGAAGACACGGCAGAAAATGCAATAACGCACACAGAAACTGTGCTTTAAAAGCGCATCTGATGTTATTGCTGGCAAAAGACCGAAACTGAATTACCCCAGAACTTGCGGCTAAAATCTTGGAGTCGCAAGCTCACAAACAGAACTCAGTGGAATGAGGTCTTGAGTTGGCATTCCCATCTCTCTACTTCTATGGTCCTACCGAATAACGAAGGATAAATAATGAGCCACGTAGCATGTTATTTTTTTGGTACAAGTCCAGTTATTCAACAATTGTGGGAGAATAGTGGCTCTGAGAAGCTCTTAAAGGCAGAATATTCGGCTAACGAAGGTTATCGCTGAGCGTGGCACAAATTTCAAGAAGTTCGAAATTTAGCAACAACAGCATGGGGCAGTTTGTGTATGAGGTACTACGAGCACAAATGAGGATTTTAGAGGCACATTTGTGGTGAGGACAAGGCTGTTAAAAGCCCATTATCCAAGAACCTGGTGACTAAGAGGATAGGACAGGCTATTTTGGCTCCGCCCTCTTGCGCACTTCGTTGTGACAATCCCAACTGCTTTGTGTGCCAGACGCTGATTACAAAAATAATTATTTTGTAGCAGATTAATCATTTCTGTCAGAACTTGGCAGTTGAAAACACCACTAATCGCTTCTGGAATCAGAGGACCGTTTCATCTGGACCTTTTTTTCCTCCTCTCTCTAGTGCAGCGGATAACTGAAAAAAATGCTTCAAATGGTGATGCAAGCACCAAATTTGGCACACATACTCCTTAGACATTACTCTTTTAAAAATGCCGGGTACCCACGTGAACTTTCAATATGCGGCCAAGAAGGGGTCAATTGAAATATTACACAGGGGTCAAAATATAAAAATGCTCCAATCATATTGAAAGGTATTCCATATTATTTGTCTGATCATAAAGATTCCAAAAAGGTATAGTTTGGACTATCTGTGAATTAATGGTCTGGAGTTATGGGGTAAAAACAGCAAGAACACTGAGAAAGGTCAATTTCAGTTTGTACAGGGGTCAAAAGTTAAAGTTGCTCCAATTTTGGTAAAAAGTAGTGCAAATTACTGGTTGAGCTAATAGGATTAATAAATGGCATAGTTTTGACTGTTGCGTGCTTGGTTTGCAAAGTAAAGGTTAAACAATATTAGCATCCATTGGATTCTATGACATGTGACATATGCTACCCTGTAACATGATAACTAAGCATGATACATGATGCAAACTATTCCTTTTTAAAACTGTAATCACCCAACTAATAATTTGCATCACTTTTTAACCAAAATTGGAGCAACTTTAACTTCTGACCCCTGTACAAATTGAAATTGACCTTTGTCACTGTTATTGCTGTTTTTACCCCATAACTCCGGAACATTCATTCACAGATAGTCCAAACTATACCTTTTTGAAATCTTTATGATCAGACAAATAATATGGAATACCTTTCAATATGATTGGAGCATTTTTAAATTTTGACCCCTGTGTAATACTTCAACTGACCCCTTCTTGGCCGCCTATTGAAAGTTCACGTGGGTACCCGGCATTTTTAAAAGATTATGTCTAAGGAGTATGTGTGCCAAATTTGGTGCTTGCATCACCATTTGAAGGATCCCTCAGTAAATATTCACTTATCTGCTGCACTACTCTCGCTCATTCTCTCTCTCTCGTGCGCTGAGGTGGAAAACGTATTTGGAACAGCTTAAAATGTAATGATTTGTAATGTTTATATTGTAATAGCTGGGGTTGGGTTTGCAGGGCAGGCTGTGGCACAGCGGTGTGCCATGGCCACCCACGGCAGTCTGCCACCTGCCGTCTCTTGCCCTGCTTTTAATGCAACACTTTATCTTTGCACACTTAGGGGGTCGTACACAGCAAGGGAGATTAATTGTAACAACTAGGGTGGGGTTGGTAGGTGAGGGTAAGTGTGGTACGTGGGGTTGGCCCGGGGTGGCTGTGGATGTCTGGGGCTCTGCCTCGCGGGTTCTGCCGTGGTCCCCTGGCCCTGCTCTGGGCCTGTGAGGCACGGGGTCCCGCGGCCTGTTGTGGGGGTGGGTGGTGGCGGTGGGGCGTGGGTGTTGGCACTGGAGGACTGGCGGCTGCTGGGGGGGAACGTGGTCTCCGCGGCATGGGTCTTGCTCGGGCGGTCTCCTGGTCATAAGCTTTGGTGGCTGGGGTGGGATCCGGGGTGGGGGGTAGGTTGGGGAGGGCACTGCTGGCTGCGCTGGGGGGCCTTGTGCTCTTCCTGGCCCCGGGGTCGGGCCTTGCCTCTTGTCTGGGGGCTGGGCCCTGCCCTCGTGTGGCTCAGTGGTCCCAACCTTGTGTTTTGAATTCGATTGCGGTGGCTCCTTTGCTCCCGTCCTTGCTGCCACTCACTCCGCCCTCGGGGGCTGTGGCCCGGGTGGCATGGTTCTGGGGCTGCCCCTATTGGTGGGCCCATGCCCTGTGTGCTTCAACTGACCCCTTCTTGGCCGCCTATTGAAAGTTCACGTGGGTACCCGACATTTTTAAAAGAGTAATGTCTAAGGAGTATGTGTGCCAAATTTGGTGCTTGCATCACCATTTGAAGGATCCCTCAGTAAATATTCACTTATCTGCTGCACTATATGGCATTTTCAATGTTAAAGTTAGCATTAAACTGTTCGCATCTCAGCACGTTTGTGTGCATTTGTTTTCTGTATAATTATTAATGGCTCAGTGTTTGTTGTCGTAAAGAGTCAAATGTATTATAAATTGTATTTTTTATTTATATGTTAATAATAATAACAGCAACAACAGCAACACCAACAATAATAGTAATAACTATTAATGCTACAACACAATTTTAGAGAGACAAAAAGAACCTGACAAAACAAAAGAACAGAAAACAGAAAACCAACTAACAATGAACATAAATAAATATAGAAATAAATAACTGTTTCCTGTGAACACCTAGTGACTCTTACACCTCCACTTCATCCATGTTTTACTTAAGTTTAATGACAATTTGTTTCAGTCAAATCATATCTTCAATTTGTTAATTTCTTCAATGATTTCCTCCAGAACTATCTGCCAAGCTAGAAAACTGCTGCATCCTAGTAAGAGCAGAATACTACTGGAATGAATTTGAATAAGTAAAATTGGGGGCGGTGTGACAGGCTTTTGGGGATGCTCCTTTTATACCCAATCATGACACTCACCTGTTTCCAATTAACCTGTTCACCTGTGGAATGTTCCAACAGGTGTCTTTGAGCATTCATCAACTTTCCCAGTCTTTTGTTGCCACTGTCCCAGCTTTTTTGAAAAATGTTGCAGGCATCCATTTCAAATATTTGCACAAAAACAAAAGGCTATCAGTTTGAACATTAAATATCTTGTCTTTGTGGTGTATTCAATTGAATATACGTTGAAGAGGATTCGCAAATCACTGTATTCTGTTTTTATTTACATTTCACACAACATCCCAACTTCACTGGAATTGGGGTTGTACAAGGACCAAAAGGAATAGAAAAAAGAAAATAAAAACTTAAAGCTTTAGTAACTCTTTGCACTGATTTTCTTCTTTCTCAGGTTCACTAGCAATGAGCACCAAGACAGGGCTGGCCACGAGGGGGTCAAGGAGCAGCTGGAGTCTGTCTGTGTCTGATGGGATATAGAGGAGATCAGGTGGATGCTACTCCTGTCAATGATTTGCTGCACACTGTGAAACTTTGCACGCATATCCACTCCCCTGTCAGAAACCTCTCACTTCTATTACTGACTGAGTCTGCCATCTAAACAGCAATGCACCATACTGGAGCACACACAACTCTTAAAGACAATAACAGATAATGTGATTTATTGTAATTCATGGTGGATCAAAAACACACCCATGATTAATTATGGGAATAAGCACAACCCCTTTGTGCCCCGCTCCTTATGTTGCGCAACGATTATGTGCCGTGTAAAACAGCAAACGGGAATAGGACTCATCCCATGTGCTATAAACAGTGTGCTATACATCAATATAAACAGTAAATGGGCTGAATTTTCTATAACGCTTTACATCCATGCACTTTAAAATGATGCCTCATTTTCAACCATTCACAAACACACTGATGTCATCATGCTGCCTTGTAAGGTGCTCAACTGCACAGCGGGAGTATCTTGGAGATTAACCTTGCCCAAGGGCCCTTAGTGATTTTTCTTTGTGACAGGGAGTCAATCCAAGGATCCTTTGGTCACAACTGCATTCTTTCTTTTTGTTTTATTCCAAGAAGATTAATTTGCTCACTGTGGGGGAAAACGCAGCTATCACATGGGTGTTCAAGGTGGTAAAACCATACACGCTTTTCTGCAGAACACTGATGCGTACTGCGTAGGAAGCTGTGTATTCTGTCACAATGATCACTGAGGACCTCCTTGGAAGCTCTAGTAAAAAGGCTGTCATGCAGGTTTTTGCAGAACTCTACACAGGGCCCTGTAGTACACCTCATTAGAGAGTTATTAGAGCAGAAAGCCTATAAAAATAGAAATCCAATATGCAAGAAATTCAGATGCATAGAGTGTCTGAAAGTCCTGCTGTTTCTACATGCTGTGGGTCAGGCTGAAAGAAACTTTAAGGAATAACATGAGGGTGGAGGGGGGTGGTTATAGTACAGGTCTGTGCAACTCTATTCAAAAAGTTTAATGCAAACATTCAAGGCTTTTCACAATAAGTATGCATCTAAATTTAACCCCTTAATGCCTGAATTTACATTTTACATAATTATTGTATGGCCTTGCCTTACAATATAAAGCGCCTTGGGGCAATTGTTTGTTGTGATTTGGCGCTATATAAAAAAAATTGATTGATTGATTGATTTATATAGCTGTATATAAAGAAATGTTTTGTGTGTGTTTTTGCCTTTACGTAGATGGTAAATAATGTTGAGATTATTAATTTCACTTTTGCACAAAAAATAAATAGTAATTTTGGTATTTTGGTAATGACTTTATGTTATAATAATAATAATGGTATGTTGCAAATTTGCGACAACAGGCATACTGGTCAATTTGATATGTTGCATATTTGAGTCAAATATTGTAGCATATATGCGACAATAGGCGTTAAGGGGTTAAGTGATTTTTTTTTTTTTTTTTTAACTCATACAATATGTGAACTTCCTAAAATGTATTTTAAATAAAATCCAGGATAACATTCCAGTACTCATATGCATGAAGTTCTTGTTTTTAGTACAATTTATTTCCTCTCTCATGTCAGTAACTGGCAACTGCCCAGTAAGCAAGTAGGGACCTGTGTCCCTACTAATCAAAGACTGTGCGTGTAGGCTCACATCACCTTTCAGCAGCCTCTAGAGAATGGACAAGACCACACACACACACACACACACACACACACACACACACACACACACACACACACACACACACACACACACACACACACACACACACACACACACACACACACACACACACACACACACAGAGGGAGGGAGATGGGGAGAGAGCGAGAGCTCATGCGCAGGAAATGTAGTGGAACAGTTGTGTTTTTAAGTCTTCTCCTTTCAGCTGCTCCCGTTAGGGGTCGCCACAGCAGATCAATCGTTTCCATCTCACCCTCTCCTCTGTATCTTCCTCTGTCTCACCAACCACCTGCATGTCCTCCCTCAGCACATCCATAAACCTCCTATTTGGCCTCCCTCTTCTCCTCCTGCCTGTTCTCTTAAAACATGTATTATCAACAATACTTGACTGCATACAGTAGTGTTTAGAATAATAGTAGTGCTATGTGACTAAAAAGATTAATCCAGGTTTTGAGTATATTTCTTATTGTTACATGGGAAACAAGGTACCAGTAGATTCAGTAGATTTTCACAAATCCAACAAGACCAAGCATTCATGATATGCACACTCTTAAGGCTATGAAATTGGGCTATTAGTAAAAAAAAAAAAAAAAAAAAAAGTAGAAAAGGGGGTGTTCACAATAATAGTAGTGTGGCATTCAGTCAGTGAGTTCGTCAATTTTGTGGAACAAACAGGTGTGAATCAGGTGTCCCCTATTTAAGGATGAAGCCAGCACCTGTTGAACATGCTTTTCTCTTTGAAAGCCTGAGGAAAGTGGGACGTTCAAGACATTGTTCAGAAGAACAGCGTAGTTTGATTAAAAAATTGATTGGACAGGGGAAAACCTATACGCAGGTGCAAAAACATTATAGGCTGTTCATCTACAATGATCTCCAATGCTTTAAAATGGACAAAAAAAAAAAAAAACAGAGACACGTGGAAGAAAATGGAAAACAACCATCAAAATGGATAGAAGAATAACCAGAATGGCAAAGGCTCACCCATTGATCAGCTCCAGGATGATCAAAGACAGTCTCGAGTAACCTGTAAGTGCCGTGACAGTTAGAAGACGCCTGTGTGAAGCTAATTTATTTGCAAGAATCCCCCGCAAAGTCCCTCTGTTAAATAAAAGACTTGCATAAGAGGTTACAATTTGCCAAAGAACACATCAACTGGCCTAAAGAGAAATGGAGGAATATTTTGTGGACCGATGAGAGTAAAATTGTTCTTTTTGGGTCCAAGGGCCGCAGACAGTTTGTGAGACGACCCCCAAACTCTGAATTCAAGCCACAGTTCACAGTGAAGACAGTGAAGCATGGTGGTGCAAGCATCATGATATGGGCATGTTTCTCCTACTATGGTGTTGGGCCTATATATCGCATACAAGGTATCATGGATCAGTTCGGATATGTCAAAATATTTGAAGAGGTCATGTTGCCTTATGCTGAAGAGGACATGCCCTTGAAATGACCCCAAGCACACTAGTAAACAAGCAAAATCTTGGTTCCAAACCAACAAAATTAATGCCTCGCAGATGTAAAGAAATCATGAAAAACTGTGGTTATACAACTAAATACTAGTTTAGTGATTCACAGGATTGCTAAAAAAAAAAAAGCAGTTTGAACATAACAGTTTTGAGTTTGTAGCGTCAAAAGCAGATGCTACTATTATTGTGAACACCCCCTTTTCTACTTTTTTTTTTTTACTAATAGCCCAATTTCATAGCCTTAAGAGTGTGCATATCATGAATGTTTGGTCTTGTTGGATTTGTGAGAATCTACTGAATCTACTGGTACCTTGTTTCCCATGTAACAATAAGAAATATACTCAAAACCTGGATTAATCTTTTTAGTCACATAGCACTATTATTCTGAACACTACTGTATATCTTTTGTAATAAAACACCTGAATTAACATGCTGGTCAACCTCTGACCTCTGTACATCATTGACATAAAGTATGTTAAAAAAGAACAAATGACAAAAGTTCAGTTATCCCCCTTGAAATTGTTGATGTGGAATCATTTTCCATCATACACACCTTCAGAAATCAGTTTAGGAGGAGTGCACAAACTGATAAGATGACTCAAATAAAATCTCTCATTTTTTTTGCAGGTTGTATAATAACTTCAGTTTCCACTCACACAAAGATGATTGCTAGAACACAAATGCACAGCGCACATTTTAAACTGAATTGAAAGAACACAGCTTTCAAGTGGAGATTCCACTTATGAAAAATCGACGGAGGAAAAAGCTAACGCCTGCAGTGAGGAAGTAACAGCATCGTGATCATAATGAAAGCATTACATTTAACTATCAATGCAGACCCAGGATTAAAATTCAAGACTGACAATGGCGACATTGACAGACAGACAGACAGACAGGACAGACATTTGTGATGTCATGAAGCTGCTCCTGAAAAACAGCAAAAGCAATAAAAGTGGGAAAAACATCAAAAAAGCATTTACTATCACCAGCATTTTGCCCTCATTATCATCTCTTCCTGAAATTTCATCGAATCCAATCCTCTACATTGAGTTATCGTGCACAAAGTCAGACAGGGATGATGAACACACATCTTCCCTGTTAATTCAGTAATTACATTAATCTATATTAAACCGATGCCGTTTGAAACAACTTTGGATAAAATTATGAGATCAGAGTTTAATCCTGTTATGTGCTGCCCATTAAGAAACTGCTTTCCAAATGAGGGTTTAGACCCATGGGGCTGATGTGAGGCATATTACAGCACAAAGCACAGCAGATTACCTCATGTTTTCAGGCTCGCACTCAAAGCTGGCCTATCTGTGCTGCTCGTAGCATCATCCCACTTCATTTCCTGCCCGCAGCTCTCTGGCAACATCATCCTTGCAGTCTTTATGGTTTCATACATTCTGCAGCTCAATAATTTTTACTACCGCCCCACTCCGGGGAAGATGAATTGTAAACCCCCACATATTGTATATGAGCCATCCTCCATCATGGTATAGCTGGAGGAAATATAGAAATTTATCACTTCTTGTACTGCTGTTACCTTGTGCTTTCACTCTTTTTCTCGTCTGCACACTCTGATTGTCCTCATTTTGTTCCTGCCTCCTCCATTCTTATTAAATCATCCAAACTCTTCCCCTGAAGAGGCCGAGATGACGAAGCAAAACTTGACAGGAAATATTATGATTTTCTGCACCTTTTATACAACTTATAAAAACAGAAACTGAAGAGGCAAAAATGGAAAACTGAACATAATGTATCACTGAAACAAGTGGCAGGTTTTAAGTGAGAGGTACGTGCATCTGTCTTTATAGAATCATCTGATACATATCGAGATAAGTGGGCTACAATACGACTCAGGAACAATATTTTTTTATTATAGAACAACTGAATTTGGTTTTATTTAATTCAGTGACATGACGCAATCTGATACGATTGTTTAATGGAGACATTCATTTTGCAAGATAAATTCAAATAAACCAAAAAGTGGCACTGCTTGCCTTCAAATGCATGTTTCATGAAAGACCACTGACATTCTCTACATTTGCTATTGTGCTGCATCATTCTGGAGTTGCCACTGTTCACCTTTTGGTTGCCATTGGGACAGGACCATATATGGTAGCAAAAAGTGCAGCACTGGAGAAGCCAGATGTCGTTAGCGCAATATAACCTTCCTATAACTGAACCAGAATGACAATATTAAATTGTGAACTGAATAGTAGAGAAGCTTGAGTCTTCGACTGGACTGGGTTAATTAGCACCTATTGTGCTCTAGTTAGCACCCTCCTAATGACAGGGTAGCTGTCCCTCCTAACGATTGGACCGACGGCTCTCCCAACGCATCTCGTGATGACGTGAATGACTCATTACCATGAACAAAAGACTGAAACTGCTTTGACCTGAGTAGCCATTGTAAACAGGGGACAAAACGTGTCTCAGACCCCCTCCCACGGTTAAACCAAACAGGGGAAAAGGGTCAAGTGTCAAGACAGAAGTCAGACTACCAGAGCAAGAATTTTAGCTGAGGAAGCTTCTGCGATTTGAAGCAAAACATACTCGCGTCAAGCAACCAAGTCCAGTCAAAGATTCAAGCTTCTCTACTATGGAAACAACCTGGACAACTGAGAGCCCTCACAGAAACACTGTAAACTGAATGTAAAATTCAAACCACCTACCGCTATCGGACAAGTTGCTTTCGTTTTTGGATCACAAAGTTAACATTCCTGTGACAGCCTCACACCGACCTTGGAACTTTGAGGATGTGATGACAGAGAAGGAGTAGCAAAACCAAATTAACTTAACTGATTTGTGACTTTAACACTAAGCCATCAACTGATTCATAGTGCATTTAGATCAATTCAGGAGTCCATGCATGGATTTATTTAAATTTATTACAATTTTTAATTTGTATTGATTAACTGTTGCACCCCTAGTGAGAAATTATAGCAATGTTTCTAATACTCACTCATCTTCAACCACTTATCCAGGATCAGGTCACGGGATGTTTCTAACACTTCCTTGTACAAATAAAAGTAAAATAAAATAAAAATAATGAAATAAAGTACTAATTAATTACTCATTCATCTTCAACTGCTACCTTCAATTAAGGGTAATGGGGGGATACAGATACAGTATTTTATAACATACATCTAAGGATTTGAAACAGTAATCATAAAACACTTGTCATCTGTAGCAACAATAAATTCTAACAAAATACTGTATTATTTAAGTGCATAATATTGATTTGCATACAATTTTATAAAATAAATGTCGCCAAATCAAATAAATAAAACAAAGCACAAATATGCTCCATGGTGAGCCACTAATCAAGAAACAAAGCAACCTCCCCCCCCCCCTCCCCCCCCAAAAAAACCCATTTGTAACTGACCTTTAAACATTCTACGAACACTAATTATGGTTGTAGGAAGTGTGATGTTTCTTAGTCATCACTGTTAAAAGTTAAATGTTATTCTGCCGCATTGAATCCTCTGGATTTACTGCATAATAAATCTCAAATGCTAAGTGGGAAAGCATATTGTGAAAGACTCCAAACAGAGGGAACCCAAGTCAGGCTGCTTACACATGATAAGCAGTGGGCGATGCACTGAGACAAGCAGACCAAAATGTGTATTGGGAGATGAACGATGACTCCCAAATTTGTGCTGTCCACCGACGCACCAGTCTGATGGTCAGTTTTGCAGCTGCACTCAAAAGTTCAACCAAATCATATTCTTGTAACTCGGAAGCAGCCTCAAGCCAGAAACGTCAGCAATGCAAACTAATCAAAGGCAAATTAATTGCCTATGGTCCGTTAGGTCCAGATAGACATTCAAGGTTTTGTTATTTTCACTGTCACATCGAGTGAGATGTTAAAAATAAATAATGACCATGAACCAGGAGTGCAGACTGTCCGTTTCAATTTGAAGACAGAGTAGACCAGTTTTTCAGTCTGTTGGTCCTGCACTTGGGAAGGAGCAGTCTGTGGCTGAAGAGACTCCTCTGGATGCTGATGACGGTGTGCAGAGGGTGACTGGCATCATCCATAATGTTCAGCAGTTTGTCCAGTGTTCTCTTCTCTGCCACCGTCACCAGAGAGTCCTGCTTCATGCCAACCACAGAGCCAGCCCGCCTCATCTGTTTGTACAGCCTGGATGTGTCCTTCTTGGATGTGATGAGGGGAGCAGCACACCCAAGAAGGACATATCCAGGCTGGATGTAAAAGAGGACGCTGGCTACCATAGACATGCTGAACATCAGGAGTTTCCTGCAGATGTTAAAAGACCGCAGCCTCCTCAGAAAATATAGCCTACTCTGTCCCTTCCTGTACAGGCGGTTGGTGTGGGTTGACCAGTCCAGTTTGCTGTCCAGCCACTGCCGGAGGTAATTGTAGGAATCCACAGCCTATTTCACGTTATACCCAAAACATTTGCGTGACTAAAAAGAGAATAAATAGTACAACCTCTTCCTGTCCCTATCTTATTTCGTGCTCAAATTATACGCTGTGTAAACTTAAAAAAATGAATTGGACAGTCACTAAATGCAGTAGCACAAAGCATCTCAGACTGTGCACCACGGATCATCAAGATGAGGCCGAAGCATGAATGGACAAGCAGCGTAACGTAAGCACACCTGGAATCAAACACCGGTCCATAGGTTGGTAATCTCACTTCCATATAACAGAACACAGACTCTAATTTGAAGATAATTACATCCTAACCTTGTGGCACTTCTTGTCTGGTGTCCCTCTTTTTTTAAGTCCCAATTACAGTTGGACAGATGAGCGTTGTACTGTACTGTACTCGTATCATGGCCAGCACAATTTATTTTCCTCATTATTTTGTAACAACTCGGCATGCAAAAGGGTCCAGGGATGATTTCCTTGGTGCCTCTTGTGACAAATCTGGTAAGAGTGGCCATCTTCAATAAATGTGTGACTGTGCATGAAGGGGTCGAGCGACATCAACACACAAATGAGAAATGTGAAGGAGCTACAATCTACAATCTTCAGTGGCTATGATTGTAGACACTGTGTACAACTATTATCTGATGCTTCACCAGTCAAAGCTTCATGGTGAAGGATGCAGAGGAAAACTGATAAAAATCACCCTAGACATAGTAGTTTAATGTCAAACGATATTTACTTGCTCTGAGGGTGGAAATTACTGACGAATGTTAAAGTTTCCATCTCTTCTCATGCTTCTTGTCACATGACACAAGCATTAGACTTTTCTCGTTACCTTTCTTTTTCGAGGTATTGGGTCCTCAAACATGAAGTGTGTGGTCTCTGCGACATCTTCACTGACATCATCGCCCTGGGACGACAGCGGGAAGTTCTTGGTGGCGTCGTTGGAGAGCGGTGGGGACGGTGTGGATGGCACTGATTGGTCGCTGGCATCCCAGCTCCAGTTGCCACTGGTTGAGCTGCTGTAGCTAGCAGATAGCACCTCTTTCCATCCCCTGTTGGCAGGCTCTGGGACTGCAGCCACAAAAGTGAGCAAATTAGCTTCAAATTATGGACTGTTCACACACACAAAAAAGTATGTTTCATGGTTGAGAACAAAAACATCTGTAAAACATCTGTGCATGAATGTAGACAGTGAAGTTAAAATGAAGATAAGTGAGCACTACTTTGAAAATGTGAAATAAAACTATCACCTGCGACATTGGGGGTGAAAAAAAATATTATTATATTGTGATAATGAATTTTATAATAGAAAAATCAATTTTTAAAGTCCAGAATCAATTGCTGGTGGAAATAAGGTAGAAATGTAGTTCCACTTTCATTCAGCAGTAGGTGCAACGTATTGCAGACCTAATCTGAGCATGATGTGATGCCCCTGCAATTTTGAAAAGCCACAAAAAAGGCACACTACAAGAACTTTCTCCAGAGAACAACTTGAGCACAGCTACTTATTTACTTAATGGAACAGCACCTAGAGAGTGCAAATCTTACAAAAGCAAAAAAAAAAAAAAAAAAAAAATCTGTATTGTAATAGTCAAGTGGCTTCTGTGTGCGTGCGTGCATATGGCTTCAATCATGGAGAAATTGGGGAGAGATGACATTTGCTGTTTGGTATGCTTATGTATTTTGGGTCAAGGATGAATGCTGCACAAATTGGGAAGTTGATAGGACTGATATTTTTGGAGAAATTAGCGATATTAGCTAACAGTGAACAATGGCCATTGTGCTGCAATGCACCATGGGAGTTCAGGGTTTCACATGTTATTGTGGTTCATGTTAGTTTAACAGTGTTAGTGTTATTGATTTATTGTGTTTTTGTAGTTCAACTGGTTTGGTCAGTTTAGTTAAGTGTCATGTTGCCATTACCATGAGGGACAAGTGTAGTGCATTTGATGTCTCCTGCCACAGTCTCTGTTTGTGGGTGTGTAAAAATAAAAGCATCTGCTGGGGGCAGAGAGCAGAAAAGACAAAAAGCTCTGCGTGCATGGGTATAACTTCGATCCCGGATAAACAGTGGAAAGCTGACATTTGTCGTTTGGTATGCTTATGTATTTTGGCTCAAGGATGAATGCCGCCAAAACAAAACGTTTATATGACTAATATTTTTGGAGAAACTACAGATATTAGCTAACACTGACCAATGGGTGTTGATAATTACATTCTGGACTCACATGCCATTCCAGCAGGGGGCAGCAAATCATCTATATATTAATAGGGTGCGTGCGCGCTTTTATTTAGTAAATTCAATGTAAGCACATAATATAATAATAATAATAATAATAATAATAGTGTGTGCATGATAACAAGAACCTAAGAAATTTATAAATACATTAAGACAGTAAATTAACATTAAAAATGACACAATTAACAGGAAATAAAAGGGCTGAGTTCTCCCTCTAAAACTGTTGAGGTCTAAGGTTTTAAAATCATTCTGGACTCACACACCATTCTACTTCATTATAGAAACTTTGCGTAATTTATTACTACCCTTGAAAAAATGTCAGCTACGTATTTTATAAACAATACCCAATCTAGAGCCCGTGGATCCCCACAGGCAACACTCTACTCACTATATAATCACTTTGGTCAAATACTGTGATACGTATCGAATCGGAACCCATGTACTGTGATACACTTAAAAGGAAAAGAAAACCCCTAATTAAAATACAGCTAGTAAAATAAACTGTGCAATAAACAATTGATTGATGCGTATCAATGAAAATAAGGAGCTCTTACAACTGAAATATCTGCCTCTGAAAGATGCCATTTAATGATAATTCATCCATCATGGTCAATGTCATAGATGCTGCCATTAAAACAATATTAACCAATCAGCAAAAAACCCCGGAACGCTTGCAGAAATGCTGTGACGTAGCATGGGCAAAGAAAGAACCGTTGTTTGCGTGCATCCACTTTCTACGAGGATTAGAAACATAAACAGCAGCTGCCACAGCTCAAACAAGACAACATTACAATCCCGCTGTCTACAAATATAGAAAGGTGGGAGGACAACATGAAGAGTACTGTATGGGTTCTTGTGATGTTATTCTTTTTATGTTATGTCTGTAATTGTGTTTATTTTATGCTGCTGCCTGTCTTGGACAGATCTCCCTTGAAAAAAAGGTTATTAGTCTCAATGGGACCCCCTGGTTAAATAAAGTTTAAATAAAAAAAAAAAAAAGTCAAAGAAGCGAAAATATAGATTTGCAAAAAAAATTGAAAATGGTCGAAAAAGTTGTTGTGGGACACATTTGATTGGTCAATGTCTTAAGATGCAGAACCCTCAAGAATTTCTATTTAATGTCCAAAGTTTGAGAAGTTATTGCAAAAAAAAAAAAAAAAAATTACTTTGGTAATAATGAAGTGGTGACAGTGCTTCTATCGGGTCATTTCAGGTATCATTTTTTTCAGAACCTAATAATGATATTGTCTTATAATTTGGAGTTCAAAACTCATTCATGAGCTGTAACAGATTCAGTGATATGAGCCACACCCACTCAACTTTGCTCACCAATTGTTGCAAAACTGTAATAAATAAATAATCTGAAAAATCCATTAGATATCTTTTGTATTCAGTCATCTAATGTTTCCCAATGCGGAAAATGCCCCAGGCAAAACTGGGCATGGCCAGTGTTGATAACTGCAGGGCACTCAAAAAAAATGTAGGTGTCAAAAAAGTCTGATTCTGTGTGTTACGGTTTAGGAGTAATTAACAAAAATGTAAATGTGGTTATCATAGCACCATGTGTTTTCGAAGTGTAATTGTTTTCATGAGTAGTGGCTGCTTGTGGAAGCTGCATGAAGTTTCAATGCTATACCTTTTACAGTCTCTGAGCAAAAAATTAGAATATTAAGAGTAAGAATATCTCAAAATGACCACCAAACTACAAAATGGATGTAGGCCAGTATGGATACATGCGCTTGAGCACAAGGAACACCAGAAAAAAACAAAACAGTGCTTCTACAATGTAGGGTTCAGTAGTTACTGGCAAAAGTCTATTGAGGTGGTTGTAGCGCCCCATTAGGTCACTTAAGGTATCAATTTTTGAAGAAAACCAGACTGATCGTGCCCAAGTTTGATGTCAAAAGAGTAATTCCTTCATGAGCTAGACCACATTTAGTGAATTAGGTCACACCCACTCAACTTTAACAGCCAATAGCAGCAAAATGGAAACCAAGATCAAAAATCCATCTGACGATTTTTGTGCAGCTCAGTCCAAACATGGTATGTATGGTGGCTTAGTGGTTAGCACTGTTGCCTCATAGCAACAAGGTCATGGGATCAATTCCCACTTACGGCTTTTCTGTGTGGAGTTTGCATGTTCTTCTCATGTTTGAGTGTGTTCCCTCTGGGTGCTCTGGCTTCTTCCTACATCTACTGATATGCAGATTAGGTGAAGTGGAAACTTTATAATTGTCCAGGTCTCCTTTGTAAAACAGATCACGATCTCAATCTTGATCTAACCTGGTTAAATAAAATAAATAAATAAAAATGCTACAGCTATGTGCCAAATTTTATCAAGTTTGAACAAAAACTGTAGGTGTAGCCAAAAAACAGATTTGCAAAAAAAAACACTATGTAGGCAGAAATAGTTGTTGCCTATGCAGACAGATGCAGAAGGGCCCAAGGAATCAAATTTAAAGAAGACGTTTGATTGTACGACTCATGATTCAGACGTTATTATCCAAAACATAAAAGTGGTTATAATAGCATCAACAGGGTTTCTGATCTCTAGATATTGTTAGGGGAAATGGGATGATGATGATGATAATAATAATAATAATAATAATAATAATTCTGACAATAACAATAGGGGTCTTTGCTCCTTCTGGGCTTGGACCCTTAATGATGAAAGCAACTCAACCATGTGATTAGTTACATTATCATAAATATTAACACTTTTTTCAGAGTTACAACAGACAAAAAGACAACTGCGTGTGCAAACTTCCATGTTATTTCAGAAAGTGATGCAGAACACTCAAAAATACCAGTAAAAACCTCAGCAGTGCTGCATGTCACTATCACTACACTGTCTCCTTTAATTTACTTTAAATTTGGCTCTGTTTTGTTACAATTAGCACCCTGACCTATCACTGCCATTTAGTGCACTAACGGTCCCCGTCCCCCACCCCTTTTATATCCTGGTGCACAGACTTTAGTCCTGGTTCTTCTGATGGAAACACACATTGTTCCTTTTTTATCTGGTTCTCATGTCTTAGTAAAAGTATGAGTCCCTACAATGGAAAAGCACCTACACTGAGCACACTGGCTTTGCTTAATCCAGTGTGTGGTTACAGGTATGTTAAACGTGACTGCAGTTGACACTGTGGCAATGATGTTACCTGTCGGAGCAGAGGAAGGGTGGAGCACAACAGGGGAAGTGGAGAGTGAGGTCAGGACAGCGGCAGCCATCACCTCCTTATCAGCGTGACCTGAGGGCTTCCTGTCAAACACAAACACACAAATACAGACTGACCACAGAGGAAACGAGTTTGCTGTAGACTGACAACGATCACGTTTCCCCCATCTGGAACACAGAATATGCTTGATAAAAATCAGACGCCAGCCACACTGTGACAGTTTTATAGAGCATTACAACAGCGAGGCCTTGTTCCTATTCCCAGTGAAAACTACAAAACACCCTATCAGTGACAGTGAGACATTCGACTGATGTCAGCTAAAAACTCAACAAGAGAAGCAGATGCAGCACGAAGACAGGTAGGTCTAAAGTAAGTCACTGTTTGTGTATGTAGGTTGCAAAAGAAAGTCTCTGGAGTGAACTGGTTTTATGGTGCATTTATAGTCTGCCTCCACAACTTGTTTAGAAAGAAGGAAAAAAAAAAACATATCTGTTTTTTCTTCTATTCCTGCTTAGTGCATTCCTTGCTGAGCAGTACACGCACAAACTGCAAAAAAGTAAAAGTTCAGAAAACCTAAAAAAAAAAAAAAAAACACCTACAAAAACATTTAGAATTTTATAAATTCAATGGCATTAGTTGCATCAGGGCAATTCAATGGTAACGGAATTACAATCTGAGCTAATCTGTCGTGGTTAGATGCCGCATGTCCAGATTTTGCTGCTATTGTAATTCCGTTACCACAGAATTGCCCATCAGATAACAAATAAACTTCAAGTTAAAAGTTTGCTAAACCTACCGTTCCATTTAACCAACTTTAAATTTTACTTCAGATGAACTCAACTTCTAATTCAACTGCTGTAAAATAATAATTTTGCTGAAAAATAAGCTTTTGTGGTTTTCTGGGACACATGAATGCCTGTATGTTGATAATTTACTGTGAGTGCTCAAGGATTCATTTGCATTACCAACCTTTCATCTTACTGCTATAATATACAGTTGTATGCAAAGGTTTGGGCATTCCTGATGAATATCCATGATTTTTCTTTATAAATTATTGGTTGTCTGGATCGGAAATTTCAGTTTAAAATATATAGCAGACAAACAGTGATATTTGAGAAGTAAAATGAAGTTTATAAGATTTACAGAAAGTGTGCAATAATTCTTTAAACAAAATTAGGCAGGTGCATCAATTTGGGCACCCCAACAGAAAAAAATACATCAATATTTAGTAGATCCCTTTTGCAGAAATAACAGCCTCTAAATGCTTCCTATAGCTTCCAATAAGAGTCTGGATTCTGGTTGAAGGTATTTTGGACCATTTTTTCTTTACAAAACATCTCAGGTTTGTTGGTTTCCGAGCATGGACAGCCCACTTAAAATCACATCACAGAGTTTCAATAATATTCAGGTGTGGGGACTGAGGTGGCCATTCCAGAACGCTGTACTTGTTCCTCTGCATGAATGTCTTTGTAGATTTTGAGCAGTGTTTAGGGTCAATGTCTTGTTGAAAGATCCAGCCCCGGCGCAACTTCAACTGTGTCACTCATTCATCAACATTGTTCTCAAGAATCTGCTGATATTGACTGAAATCCATGTGACCCTCAACTTTAACAAGATTCCCAGGACCTGCACTGGCCACATAGCCCCACAGCATGATGGAACCACC
Organism: Thalassophryne amazonica; assembly: GCF_902500255.1. Lineage (NCBI taxonomy): Eukaryota > Metazoa > Chordata > Actinopteri > Batrachoidiformes > Batrachoididae > Thalassophryne > Thalassophryne amazonica. The sequence goes on from NC_047108.1 coordinate 83,272,377, forward strand.
TCCAAATTTTACTGTAGGTAACAATGCTGGAATGCTGTGTTCTTTTTCAGCCATGCATACTGCCCCTTGTTATGTCCAAATAACTCAATTTTAGTTCCATCAGTCCCCAGCACCTTATTCCAAAATGAAGCTGGCTTGTCCAAATGTGCTTTAGCATACCTCAAGCAGGGTTTGCCTTTTAGAATAAATAGTTGTGTGCCTTAAGGGCACCAAAATCTGAAAAGTTTGGTGCCCCTCAGAAAAGTTAAGGTACCAAACCTACCACTACGCAGCATAGTGGCAAAGCAACTAGGGGGGTCTGGGGGCATGCCCCCCACAAAATTTTGATATAAAAGGATGCAAATTGTGCATTCTGGTGATATCTGGGGCAGATTTGGGGTGAAATTATGGAAGAACAAAAAACAAAAGCGATCCGCACAGCCAGTTAGCTCCCAAAGAAGTCTTTAATAACACACCAAAGGTGACGTTTCGGGCCTCGCCCTTCATCAGACAGGATGAAATTATGGAAGGGAATTTTTGTGTTTTTGGAGTAATATTTTCTGAAATTTCGAAATTTTCTAACCTTGTCAGAAGCTGAGATGACCCCATGCCAATATGCACAGGCAGATTGGCATGGGGTCATCTCAGCTGCCGATGTTTTATTAAACATCCAGCCCATTAGCAATCATGGCTCAAAAACTCTGTCATAATTGTGTTTATAAACCAGTCACCATTTACTTTTATTATACATCTGTGTAGTTAATAAATAAAATAATCTTCAGGGATGATTTGCTCCGCACGCATGTAGAGGGGAAAAAAAAAAAAAACTCTCCGCTGGCTGCTGTTCGCTCTTCCCTCAAAAACGCTCCATTTGATCTGTGTGTAATAAAACGCGGCATTACAAACAGAGGAGAAGAACATTTTTTGATGACGTTTTGTGTATGTGTCGGTCTCAGAAAGTCAAATTCTGCACAAATTTTGTCCAAATTTGATAGCTTTCTGTACAGTTATGAAATAAAAAAGGTGTATTCCAGTCGGGAATGCAAGTCTAAAGAGTTGTGTGCCCGCCCCCAAAGTAGGGTGCCACGGGTTCCCGGGTAACCGCTAAAATCGAACCCTGACCTCAAGCGACTGTGGCGTGTACACAGAAAAAAAATCCTCTGCATTACAGCATCCCCTTGTGCAAAGTGCGCTGTATAGTTGAATGATGCACAGAGACACTATCTCCAGCAAGATCATGTTGTAGGTCTTTGGAGCAGGTCTGTGGGTTGACTATGACTGTTCTCACCAATCTTTGCTTCAGCTTAACTGAGATTTTTCTTGGCCTGCCACGTCGGGCTAACTACTACTAACCTAACTACTACTATGCCTGCAGTCTTCCAATTCCTCACTGTGTTCCTCACAGTGGAAACTGACAGCTGAAATTTCTGAGACAGCTTTTTGTATCCTTCCTAAACTATCATGTTGAACAATCTTTGTTTTCAGGTCATTTGAGAGTTGTTTAGAGGCTCCCATGCTGCCACTTATTAGAAGAGATGCAAAGAGGGGAAACATTTGCAAATGGCAACCTTAAATAACCTTACTCATGATTTGATACACTTGTGTAAAGAGGTCAAGGGTCAGTGAGCTTATCAAACCAATTCTGTGTTCCAATAACTAGTGCTACATGTATTCAAATCAATAAAAAAAACGACAAGGGTGCCCAAATTTATGCACCTGCCCAATTTTGTTTAAATAATTATTGGACACTTTCTGTAAATACTAGAAACGTAATTTCACTTTTCAAATAGTGTGTTTATCTGCTATATTTAAATGAAATTTCTGATCCAGACAACCAATGATTTATAAAGGAAAATCATGAAAATTATCAGAGGTGCCCAAACGTTTGTATACAATTGTGTGTGTGTATATACACACACACACACACACACACACACACACACACACACACACACACACACACACACACACACACACGAGGTCTGTTAGAAAAGTATCCAACCTTTTTATTTTTTTCAAAAACCTGATGGATTTGAATCACGTGTGCTTGCATGAGCCAACCTTGAACCTTCGTGCGCATGCGTGATTTTTTTCACGCCTGTCGGTTGCGTCATTTGCTTGTAAGCAGCCTTTGTGTGCGGATGGGTGTAGTCGCTTGTCGTTTTTTCTTTGCAAGGAAATGGCGGAATGACTGGAGCAGCACGACTGCATCAAATTTTGCCAGAAACCGGGTGACAGCCAGGTGGAAACCATTCGGATTATTCAGACGGCTTTCGATGACGATTTGACCGTTGGGGTTTTTACGTAATTATTGTATGGCCTTGCCATACAATATAAAGCACCTTGGGGCAACTGTTTGTTGTGATTTGGCGCTATATAAATAAAATTGATTGGTTGATTGATGTTGCAGAATAAACCCAATCAATCAGAAACAATATTGTATTTACATTTTAACAGCGTCTGCGCATACATGAGTTTTTGACAAGAGTGGATGTTAGCATGCACGCCGATCACTCCAGAGGTGTTACAAAGTTACAGAAACTGTTTCAGTTTTAGTAGTGTTTGTCAGTAGCTTTTACATAGCAAAAGCTCCTGACACATAGCTACTTACACATAGTGTGAATACGTACAAATCAAGGCTACTCACGGTGGTAGAGCTCGTATGAGCGCACTACAAAACATCACAACGACAGGCAGGTGTGCACGACGCCGGTGCGATGGCATTGTGCACACCTGCCTGCCATTCACACAGACACACTCCCTGCCTGTGTCTGTGTGAATGGCACATTCACACAGAGACACTCCCTGCCTGTGTCTGTGTGAATGGCACATTCACACAGAGACACTCCCTGCCTGTGTCTGTGTGAATGGCACATTCACACAGAGACTCACAGACATGCTTAGGGCATATGTTCACACAGACACACTCACAAACATGCAAGTTGCTCAATACGCACCAGGAGCAACCTGGGGATTAAGGACCTTGCCCAAGGGCCCTTAGTGATTTTCTGGTCTGGCTGGGTTTTGAACCGAGGATCCTCTGGACTGAAGCCCAACGCTTAACCACTAGACCATCACCTCCCATGAATGAAAAGAAAGGCAGTGCCTGACGCAGCTCTGTGCATCACTCGTTTAAAGCTATTGTCTGTAGGTTTTGAAGTTTCAGAAAATGCTATATTAATCCAATACTAATATGTTTTTAACCTTTTAGGCATTATTTATGGCCTATGTATAACAAACATCAAATGACATGAAATTAACACAAAATAATGAAATAGGAAATTTAGATCATATTTAACGCAAGTTGACAAGTTATAGCTCTGACAACAGACTAAAAAAAACACAGCAAATCTTGAACTATTTATTTTATTCCTCTTTGCAGAGGCCCATTGAAGGACCCATCACATGGAGAAAATGGCCCATTAGTTCAGGCACTGAGGGAGCATTGAGTCATACCATCCTCCTGCAAAATAAACTACTGGTTTAGGACTTTTTTTTTTCACATTCCAAGTCCAATGTTGAATATTCTTGAGAATTAAAAGTTCCTTGGTCTTCGAAAGGATGTACTTGCACTTTTATGCAGCATATCAATGGCAAAAAAAAATGAACTTGAGATGACAGCGATAATATTATTTTCTGAGGCAATATATCGTCCAGCACAATTATTTATTGTGACAGGCTTAATCTCAGCCCACATTGTAATGTCACATTCTAGGTTACAAATGACAGATTTGATTCCCTTCAAAATTGAAGAATTTCTTCTGTGACCAAAAAAAACAACATAACCTTACACCCTGACACACACACAGGTTGAGCTCATAACCTACACCCTTTTCCTCATTGGCAGAGAGTAAAAAATGTGAGAAATAAAAACTGCAATTTGTGAATCTGTGCCATGCTGCAATGAAATGCAGACCTCTCTACTTCATGCAGACTTTTCTGCGCTGTACTTTTCACTCAATGCCTCTGTTCAACCCAACTTTGCAAGCAAAACAGGGAGAAAATTATTGAAAGCTTTGACAAGAAGTCACCCACACAATCTCTCTCTCTCTCACACACACACACACACACACACACACACACACACACACACACACACACACACACACACACACACATTGTGTAAAAACAACAACAAAAAAAATTATAAAAAGGGTGATGTCTCAGCCCATACAAACATATCTCCCATGTTTTTTTGTATCTCACATGAAAGTTGTAATGTTAGAAAACAAAAATATTAACATGCACGCACTCATGCACAGGAAAAAAGAAAAAAACAGAGAGAGGCAAAAACACACATGGTCTGCAGCTTTAAGAGGTCCTTGTCCCGCCCCCAAACTTCTCCGCTACACAACCAGAGTAAACTGGTTTGAGGCGTTTGCTCAGCCAAGCCCTAAGCCCTGGCAGAGATCCACTCCAAGTCTCAGCACACAAATTCATTGCTAAAACTTCACTCTGGACTCCACAAACACACAAGCATGCTGTAAATCTGTGGGAATGTGTGCACTTTGTTTCACTTTAAAATTTAAAAATATTTAAAGGAAACTTTAAAAAAAAAAAGTATGTGCTGGAAGGAGGTTAAGCGGATGACAGAGATATAAACCACATATAAAAGGATCTTTCAGGCACAACGACACAAACCTCCCCCTGATGTTCACACTAAAGGTGCTGCTTTAATCTCCCAAGACTGTAAGCCATTTCTCTCTCTCTCTCTGTGTGTGTGTGTGTGTGTGTGTGTGTGTGTGTGTGTGTGTGTGTGTGTGTGTGTGTGTGTGTGTGTGTGCGTGTGCACGCAAGAGTGCAGACAGATAAACAAATGTGCGCAATGCTGACACACAGACATGGAACCACAGTACACAAATTATAACATATACACTAAAAACAGAAGACCTGCCCAGAAAAGAGGCGTGTCTCCAGTGTGTGCGCATAAACGAAAGCATGCACAACTTCATACATCCTGGACGGGAGATAATGAAATCAGCTGTGTCGCCTTTCACTCATAAACTTTGTTTTCAGCACAAAACAGGGTCAACCGGGGACACGCTTGATTTATGTTCGTAATAACAACACTGTTCCGTTTCGCCTTTTGCTGCCAACATGGATGTCTCAAAAGGGGAATGCAGAGCAAAAAAAAAAAAAACACTACTTAAACGCTCTGCATAAACTCCAAAAGCAGATCATTTAGTACATTATGTAACAGAGCATCCCCGACATTAATGCATGTGTGATACTGAAAATGCACCCCTCCTCTGCAAGTCTGATTTCCTGACATTGCGCTTTATCCTTCCTCTGCTTCCCAGCAGATCCCAGAAACTGTACCGCAGTTCCATTTACGTGTGTGCACACATGCTCACAGCAGATGTAATGGAGCTGCTGTGATCGTGCACACACACACACACGTATTAAGCAGTAAACACCGCTAACAGAGTTTTAAAAGGCAGCCAACTGTCACCAGCCTCTTCTGCATGATGACTGCTGTAAAGACTAATCTACAGTTGCCTTGGCTGACTTTGATATCAATGTTTACACCAAGTTAGGAGCAGATGGCCACCACATTCTGTCATCATTAAACCCGTTCTCACAGATAAGCAGCACGTCAGTACCATTCGTCACTGATCAACACATCAGCGCCTGCACGTACTGCATACAACATGTTCTGCCACTCTCTCTTGCGCCCACAATCTCTCTTGTCTCTGAAATATCTGTGGAGCTATCAAACTTGCGAGGGGTGTAGAGGGCAGGCTGAAGTGTGGTTCCACTGATGCAACACCAAGAATCTTTATTTGGGAGCAAGTTAAACTTGGGATGCCTTTATTTAGCACCCAAAAAGAGGCAATTGGAAAGCACAGATGGCTGTCAACAAGTCTGGCTGTTTGGGTGTGGAGGAGGGTGTTCAGGCATTTTTGGTAGAGTCCCTAAGTGTGTATGTCAACAAGAACCTTTTAGTTCAAACTGTGGTACATTTATGGCATGCAGTAAATCAAATGATGGCATCATACTGGGCACAGCATTCACATAATCATGGTGCAGTAAGCTGAAGCATTTAAAAGTCCTATAAATAACATTTAACACATTATTATAGCAACATACAACGGCATCTTTTGAATGGAATAAAATGCCACACTGTGTTGTAATTCAACCTTTTCTGTTCTTTGTTTTCATAGTTGGGCTGACAAAAAATGAGGAAGAGACACAGAGCATGCCCATGCTCTGTCTCTTCCGGTACAGAGCTAATCAATGTAGCAGCAAAAGCTACACCACAAAGCGACACACTGAGCAAAATAAAGCTTTTTAAGAGAAGGAAGGTTCACACGGATCATCTGAAATAGACTTATTGCTTTTTGAAAGCGAAGCATTGTGTTTTGTGCATAAAAAACAGCATTGTGTCTCAATTCACTCTGGTTGCTGTCCATTGCACAGATGACGCAAAGAAATGTGCATTTTAATTGAATCAAGTTTAACTATTGAAACAATGCCTTTATTCAGATTCAGAGTTTTCATCAACAGCATGAACAGTGAATTCATCAATGTGGCTTTTGCAGAAAAGCTTGACTCCAGAACAGAGTTTTTGACAGGCTGTGTACACGTTCATGCGCAGCCTGTCCGCTGACTGAGGATTTCACTGATTGAGGTTTCTTTCGGTCTGGAAAAGCTATAAAACCCGCAAAGATGTGAAAAAATAAATAATTACCAAGGAAAACCGAGAGGGAACATCCTAAATTTGGTTAATATCAGCCTTTACTTTACCTTGTAGAGGATCAACTTCGTGAACTGGTGTTAATGTTGACATTTTCTGTTCACATGTTGAACCATCGATGACGTGTTGTCCTCTTTTCTTAGTTTGAAATTAACCTAAAGTTTTGAAGTTTTTTTGCTGTTTATGGGTGGTTTATTGACTCTCTGCCATCTCACCATCTAAAGTCTGAATGTGCTGTGCGTTAATAATAACAGTTCGTGTGAAACAATGATACACTGTAGCTGTAGCTGAGCAGGCTACATAATGCAAGTGATAGACTTTTTTAATAGCAGGACTTTGGTGACAGGAACTAAATTATTCAAGTTCCTTGTGTAACATTTTCAGTCCTAAAACCAACCATCAAGCAGCCAAGCTATGTGAATACTCACTGACTGTGCTTTTAATTTTTGCATGTCTTGAAAACTTGCATAATGCACAAGAAGTTGCTGAACATGATAGCCAACCCATAAACAGACAGGGTGGAATGGACGAAGTCTCTTTCCAATAAATTCAGGGATGTGTTCAGGTTCCTGTGTCACACTCTTTATTTTTGTTCTCAACACTATTATCTAGCTTTAAGTGATCTGTCAGTTAAACGTTTTTTTTTTTTTTTGATGAATAAACTCTGTGCTTCTTGTGCCCAGACTAGAGTAGGTGGTCTGAACAGGCACATACATGTCTGTCTCCCATCCCATTGGCTTTGGATTTCCCTTCGTTGATGAACTTCATGATCTTCGTTTTGTGTGCAAACAAAGCAAGATGCAGTGTGCTTTACAAATGCATCTTTATGCACCTCCATGCTTGAGATAAACAGCAAAAAATACCTTTTCCACAAACACCTGGGTTCACACAATAGTAATATAATAATACAACCTGAGATAAAAGGTGCTACACACAGTCCATATGTCACATTTGGATGAGGCAAAACATTGAGAATTTCTGGCAATAATTACTTTACTCCACCTCTCCATATAAAGCCTGTCCCGTCTGAATAGATTATGCAATAAGGAATCATCAATCAATGATACTGTATGCACAACAACAAGTTTATGGATGCAGCAAGATTCAACATTTTGCAGCTTTCCTAGCTGACCATAATTCACCTTAAGGTAAGAAACCAGACTCATTTTGAACCCAAATGACATTTAATTTATCAAAGCTGTAATTGTTAAATTGAAATGTGTCAGTGACAATGTCAGTGCTCCTGTGTTGTCTGTGCCCACACCACATGCGTCTGCATCAGAGCCCAGCTGGACCTCATGACAAACCACCTCTACAATTCGGGCCAGACCCATGCCAGCGCACTGGCCCTGGCCACGACCCAGAGTACTTATACTAGTCAAACAAACAAACAAAATGTACTTTTTGGCATAAAGTGCTCAGGTGCGGTCAAGGGTGCATACAGGGTTCTCGCCAGCACAGTTAAGTATATGGGGCCTCTATGCTGTGATGCGGATCCCCTATGCTGTGATTTAACCAGCATAGGCGGCTTTTCTGTGTTTTTTTTTTTTTCTCCTTTTTTAAAGGCTGTCACATGTTATTTACCATCCCAGTTAGCAACACAAAGTGGTCCTCAAAATGCAATTGGTGGGGGAGAATGCCCCTGGACCCTCCTACAATACTCGCCAAGTTCCCCCCATGCTGTGAAAAAATCCTGGTGAGAACCCTGGGTGCATAGCACCAGTACCACCTAAGATCCAGGCATTCAATGACTCCCTGGATTTGATCATCAGATGAGCATGCCACATAACAGTGTTTAAGCTCTCAGCAACTGGAAAAGGCCAAGGGGATGCGCTCCTTTCACCTGGTAGTGACAGACAGACAGCTACTTTCGAGAGGTGGTGCTGGACTAGTTGTCTGTCTCAGTGGTACCATCCAGTACCAGAGGAGGTTCCATGTCGTAGATCTAGAAGCAGTGCCGCACAGCAGTAACTCATGCTTCACTGTCCACAATGAAATATGCATGCAAAATAGCAGACTGTAGCGACTCTCCAGAAATTCCTCCACCCAAGAAACAAGAAGCAGGAGCTAAAAAGGGTTCCCATCACCATGCTGGGGGAAAAAAGTGAAGGGAGGTGGGCAGTGTTGTAATGTAATGAAGTAAAAATACTTCATTACTGTACTTAAGTAGAATTTTGACTTATCTGTACTTTACTTCGTTATTTAGAATTCTGGTGACTTTCACTTTTACTTCACTACATTTCTTCAATAAAATGTATATTTTACTCTGATACATTTCCCTGAACCATCTTTGTTACTCGTTACTACAATATAAAAGTAGAAGAAATTTGATTGGGCAATGCCTGTTTGCAGTGGTGAAAACAGCGGTGTGCCGTGCCGGAAGAGATACAGCCCTCTTCAGTCGCAGCGCAGGGTTCCGCACCCTGCAGCATCAGTGCCGTGTTTGACATAAAACAAGTTTAAAAGACAAAAATAAATAAACAAAATAAAATAAGTATTATCTGCACAACCGCTGAAGAAGAGGAGACTGGAGGGTGAAAAGGGGGCCATCTGCACTTTGGACTCCAAACGCACACACGCCAACGCACGCACACATACACGGATCGGCTCCCACTGGAATTAACACACACTTAAGTACTGACAAAACTGGCCGCCGGTGTGGGTGACTGTTTCATTTCATTTATTTGAAATTACCACAGAGATGCGGTGCGTAAAAGAAGCGCCATGTTTTGGATTCGAGAGCACAAAGACCACCATGGTTTGTTGCTTTGCAGTGGTTGGCGGTGATAACGCTTGCATTTTTTTCCCTTAAATTTGGCACAACTGAGGTACAAAATGACTGTTCTGTTTTACAAGAACCTGGCTGTTGTGTTTAACAGAAAAATGTGTGTGGGTCTTCTAGGAAAAAGAACTGCAGCTTTATTTACAGCTATTTACATCCACCTGTTGCTCACTCATCCCATCACACCAACACCAATTGCTCCACCAGAGCCCATCCAGCCTTTTATAGGGTCTGAGGCCCCCTCCTGGTTTAGCCAAACACCACACTGGCTTTCTTTTCATGTCACAATTTCACTCTCCACTCGTTTTGGATTTTACTTAAAGTGAATTTTATCTGAGACATTTACTTTTGATACTTAAGTACAGTAAATTTCAGATACTTTAAGAGTTTTACTCAAGTATTTTTTAAAGGAGACTTTAACTTTTACCAAAGTAATTTTATGGTAAGATACTTGTACTTTCACTCAAGCATCACTCTGAGGTACTTTATACAAGACTGGAGGTGGGAAAGGGTAAGATGAGGAGTGGGGGGGGGAGTGGCTTAAACTCTGGGATGCTGGTGCTTCATTACATAAAAATAAATTGGTTATAGGACCTTTAATGTGGCCTAATGGCACCATTTGTATTCAAAGCTAGTAATTTTACACAGCGACAGCCACTGATGAGCACATGTTTAAAAACACTGTTACAATGCATTAAGTGAACACTGATTGCTGCACATGGGTGCTTCTGTTTGTGCATAGTACTTGCATGGATAGCTCAGATGAATGCAAGTACATGCAAAAACTAAACAATACAAATTCTACTCTCACCACACACACACACACACACACACACACTCTCTCTCTCTCTTACTTTCCTTCCTCCCTCAAATTGCATTGGCCTTGGCTCAGCCAAGAATCCTCCCCTCTGGCACTGGCAGAACACACGGACCAGCTAAAGTCAACAAACCAGGCCTAGCACTGTGAAAAAGAGAGAGAGAGTGAGAACAAGAGAGAAAGAAAGACGGCAAGGAGCAGCAGGACGCTCAGAATGTAATCAGAGGGCTAGGCCATGTGTCTACATGTGCAAGTATCAGTATATTTGGTAAGGGTGTTAACGCTGCACTGTGGTCCGATGCACCACAATGTTAAAATGTGTCCATTTTCATTATGGGTGGAAAATTGATCATATACTTCCTGACAGTCATATTGTGGTTTGCATGATAGGAAGACCTCTTGTGCGACAGATCTGGCAAATGCTTGTCCATTCTTAGCACACAATGCAGGCATTGACATTAAGCTTTTTAGTGTACTTGTCCATAGGACAAGTAACCGTGGCAGTTTAATTGTCCTATAGGAAAAGCTGGTTGTCCGGACAACCTGTGAGTGAGATTCAAATTAAATATTTATCACATATACTTTGCTCTGGCTTGTCACGTAATAAAAACCTGTCATACGTATTTTGTTTGTAAGTACTTTAACTTTAATATTCCAACATAAGAATTGCAGCTGAAATAGAAAAATCATTACATTTCAACATTTTCTGGGACTGAGATTCAGATTAAATATTTATCACATCTACTTTGCTGTTAGGGCTGCCACAAACGACTATTTTGATAGTCGACCAGCCAACAATTATTTTTGCGATTAGTCGACTAGTTGGATCATACGTAATTTCCTAAATTAAGGCCTGCAGCATTTTCCAAGAAACATCAGGGGATGAAAACATGAACATTTCCAAATCGGTGACTATTTCTTATACTTCATTTACAGCAATCATTCAGAAATACAAACAGTGTGGTACTTTATAGTAAATCTGTGTCAGGTAGGCAGTTCTCAAAAACTAAATCTCCATGCTGGAAGAAGACAAGTGAGGGAAGCCACCAAGACACAACTCTGGAAGAATGTTTGGCTTCTGTGAGTGGAGAAACTGGGAATAGTGCAACATTTTTATTTTTATTTTCATCTTCATTTTACATATAGTCCCAGCTTTTTCTGATTTGTGGTTGTTTCTGTTGCATTTCTGAAATTACAGAACTGCTATAAAGAAAAATGTGAACATTTTATTGTGTTTTAAAACTTTGTGGAGCAAATGCAACTCCTACAACCCCTGGCAAAAATTATGGAATCACCAGCCTCGGAGGATGTTCATTCAGTTGTTTAATTTTGTAGAAAAAAAGCAGATCACAGACATGACACAAAACTAAAGTAATTTCAAATGGCAACTTTCTGGCTTTAAGAAACACTATAAGAAATCAGGAAAAAAATTGTGGCAGTCAGTAACGGTTACTTTTTTAGACCAAGCAGAGGGAAAAAATATGGAATCACTCAATTTTGAGGAAAAAATTATGGAATCATGAAAAACAAAAGATCGCTCCAACACATCACTAGTATTTTGTTGCACCACCTCTGGCTTTTATAACAGCTTGCAGTCTCTGAGGCATGGACTTAATGAGTGACAAACAGTACTCTTCATCAATCTGGCTCCAACTTTCTCTGATTGCTGTTGCCAGATCAGCTTTGCAGGTTGGAGCCTTGTCATGGACCATTTTCTTCAACTTCCAAAGATTTTCAATTGGATTAAGATCCGGACTATTTGCAGGCCATGACATTGACCCTATGTGTCTTTTTGCAAGGAATGTTTTCACATTTTTTGCTCTATGGCAAGATGCATTATCATCTTGAAAAATAATGTCATCATCCCCAAACATCCTTTCAATTGATGGGATAAGAAAAGTGTCCAAAATATCAACGTAAACCTGTGCATTTATTGATGATGTAATGACAGCCATCTCCCCAGTGTACCTGACATGCAGCCCCATATCATCAATGACTGTGGAAATTTATATGTTCTCTTCAGGCAGTCATCTTTATAAATCTCATTGGAACGGCACCAAACAAAAGTTCCAGCATCATCACCTTGCCCAATGCAGATTCGAGATTCATCACTGAATATGACTTTCATCTAGTCATCCACAGTCCACGATTGCTTTTCCTTAGCCCATTGTAACCTTGTTTTTTTCTGTTTAGGTGTTAATGATGGCTTTCGTTTAGCTTTTCTGTATGTAAATCCCATTTCCTTTACGTGGTTTCTTACAGTTCGGTCACCGACGTTGACTCCAGTTTCCTCCCATTCGTTCATCATTTGTTTTGTTGTGCATTTTCAATTTTTGAGACATACTGCTTTAAGTTTTCTGTCTTGACGCTTTGATATCTTCCTTGGTCTACCAGTATGTTTGCCTTTAACAACCTTCCCATGTTGTTTGTATTTGGTCCCGAGTTTAGACACAGCTGACTGTGAACAACCAACATCTTTTGCAACATTGCGTGATGATTTACCCTCTTTTAAGAGTTTGATAATTCTCTCCTTTGTTTCAATTGACATCTCTCGTGTCGGAGTCATGATTCATGTCAGTCCACTTGGTGCAACAGCTCTCCAAGGTGTGATCACTCCTTTTTAGATACAGACTAATGAGCAGATCTGATTTGATGCAGGTGTTAGTTTTGGGGATGAAAATTTACAGGGTGATTCCATAATTTATTCCTCAGAATTGAGTGAGTCCATATTTTTTTTCCCTCTGCTTGGTCTAAAAAGTAACCGTTACTGATTGCCATAATTTTTTTCCTTATTTCTTAGTGTTTCTTAAAGCCAGAAAGTTGCCATTTGAAATGACTTCAGTTTTGTGTCATGTCTGTGATCTGCTTTTTTTCTACAAAATTAAACAACTGAATGAACATCCTCTGAGGCCGGTGATTCCATAATTTTTGCCAGGGGTTGTATAAAGAAGGAAAAAAATACACAGATGTGCAGGAAAACTTTGATATAAACTGAACAGAATAATGCAGGCTGATCTGGCTCCCCATATTTTTTTTGTAGAAATAAACCAGAATAAAATAAGAGGTAACTCACTTTGAAATTAATAAAACATATAGCTGCAGCTTATAATAACTTTGAAAAATAACAAAAATCAGCAGCTTGTATTTTTATTCTGACTACAGATCATTTAGTGTGATGAAGTCATTTTTCTTTCTCATCGGTCACGTTTTGTGGTTGAACACTGCATTAAGCTTAAGATTGAATAAATACATACCTTTGTAAAATAACAGCTGTTAAAGTTCAGAGTTCTCACCTGCATTGTGATCTGTGCCTCTGAACATCAGCTTCTCCACATCAGGGTTTTATTTTTAACTCGTGTATGCATAATTTTTGCTCAGTTCATTTATATATTCTCTTTTTTTAAGGATGTTTTAAGGATATTTGACCGTTTATTTCATCGCATGATCTCATAAATTCAGTATACGATGCGCACATGGTGTGAACAGGACGGTGCCATCAGAACCGTGCGGGTAGAGAAAGTGGAAAGAGAAGTAAAGGCAGCTCCACGGTTTGGTTGTGTGTGGGGTTTTTTGTTTTTTTTTACATGTTCTCTCGGGTTAAAATCCTCTCTCTGCTCCGCGCTCGCTGTCTCAAGCGCACTGATGGTTCCCTCGCTCACAGTCTGCAGCTAGTTTACTCCGCGCACGCACGCACGCACACACAAATGACGGCAGGACGGCTCGCTGACTAAAACTATGGATTGAGAGAAAAACAAACTTAAATAAAATAAACGACTCGTCAACTAATAAATTAGTTGTCGACGGTTCCAACAGTCGATGTAGTCGTGACTAGTCAACTAGTTGTGGCAGCCCTATTTGCTGTGACATATCACTTCATGAAAAAGTTAATACGGTCACTCTCCTATGTGGGTGGTAAAATTTTGCAGTTTTATTTCAGAAGATGTGCCAACAGAAACAGTTCATCTGTGGCAATACAGGGAGGAACTTATTGCCTTAATCCAAATTGGAAAAAAAAAGTCACTAAACGACACAAAACATAAATAATGCATAGCCTGTGGTCTTATAGTTTTTCAAAATGTGGTGGTGATGGACACGTAATGAACCTGACTGTCTTCTATTTCTGTAACTACAGACTGTATGAAACCAACATATTTCAAAAGAGGGTAAATCATCACGCAATGTTGCAAAAGATGTTGATTGTTCACAGTCAGCTGTGTCTAAACTCTGGACCAAATACAAACAACATGGGAAGGTTGTTAAAGGCAAACATACTGGTAGACCACGGAAGACATCAAAGCGTCAACACAGAAAACTTAAAGCAATATGTCTCAAAAATCGAAAATGCACAACAAATGAGGAACGAATGGGAGGAAACTGGAGTCAACATCTGTGACCAAACTAAGAAACCACCTAAAGGCAATGGGATTTACATACAGAAAACCTAAACGAAAGCCATCATTAACACCTAAACAGAAAAAAACAACGTTACAATGGGCTAAGGAAAAGCAACCGTGGACTGTGGATGACTGGATGAAAGTCATATTCAGTGATGAATCTCGAATCTGCAATGGGCAAGGTGATGATGCTGGAACTTTTGTTTGGTGCCGTTCCAATGAGATTTATAAAGATGACTGCCTGAAGAGAACATGTAAATTTCCACAGTCATTGATGATATGGGGCTGCATGTCAGGTAAAGACACTGGGGAGATGGCTGTCATTACATCATCAATAAATGCACAAGTTTACGTTGATATTTTGGACGCTTTTCTTATCCCATCAATTGAAAGGATGTTTGGGGATGATGAAATCATTTTTCAAGATGATAATGCATCTTGCCATAGAGCAAAAACTGTGAAAACATTCCTTGCAAAAAGACACATAGGGTCAATGTCATGGCCTGCAAATAGTCCAGATCTTAATCCAATTGAAAATCTTTGGTGGAAGTTGAAGAAAATGGTCCATGACAAGGCTCCAACCTGCAAAGCTGATCTGGCAACAGCAATCAGAGAAAGTTGGAGCCAGACTGATGAAGAGTACTGTTTGTCACTCATTAAGTCCATGCCTCAGAGACTGCAAGCTGTTATAAAAGCCAGAGGTGGTGCAACAAAATACTAGTGATGTGTTGGAGCGTTCTTTTGTTTTTCATGATTCCATAATTTTTTCCTCAGAATTGAGTGATTCCATATTTTTTTCCCTCTGCTTTGTCTAAAAAAGTAACCGTTACTGACTGCCACAATTTTTTTTCCTGATTTCTTATAGTGTTTCTTAAAGCCAGAAAGTTGCCATTTGAAATGACTTTAGTTTTGTGTCATGTCTGTGATCTGCTTTTTTTCCTACAAAATTAAACAACTGAATGAACATCCTCCGAGGCTGGTGATTCCATAATTTTTGCCAGGGGTTGTATATATATGGATATATATATATATATATATATATATATATATATATATATATATATATCCATTCCTATATTTGAGGCCTGCAGCATTTTCCAAGAAAAAAAGGTTTGGACAGGGCAATTTATTGTTAATGGAAGAATTAGTTAATATTTACAGCCAGTTTTCTTGGGAAATGTCAGAGGATGAATACATGAACATTTCCAACTCACTGAATATTTCTTAGACTTTATTTACATCAATCATTCAGAAATACAAACAGTGTGGTACTTTATGGTAAATCTGTGTCAGGTAGGCAGTTCTCAAAAACTAAATGTCCATGCTGGAAAAAGACAAGTGAGGGAAGCCACCAAGACACAACTTTGGAAGAATGTTTGGCTGTGGGTGTGAGTGGAGAAATTGGGAATATAACATTTTTATTTTTATCAACATTTTACATACAGTCCCTACTTTTTTTTATTTGTGGTTGTTTCTGTTCCATTTCTGAAATTAAAAAACTGCTATAAAATGAAAATTGAAAAATAAAAATCAGCAGCTTGTATTTTTATTCTGACAAGAGTTCATTTCCTCTTCTTTTCTCCTTCTCAGTCACGTTTTGTGCTTGAACATTAAACAACAACATTAAGCCATCTAAAATAAATATCTGTGGAAAACAACAGCCTGTTAAAGTTTACAGTTCTCAGATGCTTTATGTGATTTCTGCTTCTGAACATCACTGCAGAGTTTCTCCACATCAGGTTTTTTTTTTTTTTTTTTTTTTTTTTTTTTTTTTTTTTTTTTTAAAACACGGGATTTTATTCTGTTCATTCATATATTCTCATTTTAAGGAATTTTGACCATTTATTTCATCTCATAATTTCAGTATAACTGTCACCGACACGTGCACACGGTGTGAACAGGACGTACCGTCAGAACACTCCAGAGAGAAATAAAGGCAGCGCCACAGTTTAGTTTGTGTTGTGTTTCACTCTGCGCTCAACACGCCCCTCCCCCGCCCCCTCCTCTCCCTCCTCGCAGCTAGCCAACGCGAGCGCACACACACACACACACGGCTGCAGCAATCGGACCCAGTCTTAATGTTAGACGGCTTTAAGCAAAGCCGCCCACTATTTTTTCGGCGTCTTTTTCGAAAACTGACCACTCAAATGACAGCAGGACGGCTCGCTGCCTAAAACCTTAGTTCCGGCTCCCGTCTGCTCCCATGATTTTTTAATCCCATACCGTTCCAATCACGTGATAAATAGCAAAGTTGACTCCCATCCCGTGGGATTCCTGAAAAAATGTCAGCCTCTTATACAAACGCACACTCCATACAGTGGTCTCACGCACACACTGACATCATGATTTCCGATTGTCCGCTGCGTGGAGAGTGGCGGGAAAAACCGAAGACGCTTTCTCGCGAGGTGCGAGACAAGGCGTGACGTAAATAAGAAAACAAAAAAGGCGGCAGTCAGGTATTTTGGTTCCGAGCGATGAAAATAAAGAATTTGAACATTTAAAAAAAAAAGCTACTCGCCCGGTTGGACAACAATTAGCATATTGCTTGTCCAATCACATTTTACACTTGTCCCGGACAATCGGACAAGCGTTAATGTCGATGCCTGCAATGATAGATATAAAAGCACAATGGTAACTTTGATAGTGATTGTTGCAATAAATAAATAAATAATTAAAGAGGAACTCCTAAAAAAGCAAGCAGATCTTACAAGTATTTCTTTGCGAGCACCCAGGAGCATATGTTTACTGTAGAGAATGACCCCAAATTATCAAAAACATCAGCCCTGTGGCAGTGTGGATGCTAGAATGAAGCAACAAATCCTGAAACTGCTTGTGGACAGGTACTCTGTAGATGTTTATGACTGCCTCTGGACTATTACAGTTCTAGACCTAAGATTCTAAGCTCACGATGTGTGGGTCAGCACAATCAACACAGAGTTTTCAAAAGCCTGCTGTAAGAAGCAGCAGATGAAGCAGAATCAGTATTCTACTCACGGTCATATCATGGCAGAGAGTTACTTGTTTATGAAGGCAAAACTGTTTATTAAAATTCTTTTTTTTTTTTAATTTAATTAACAACTTTTAAAAAATAAATTTCTTGATAACTCCAGAACTTGGATTCTGTTGGAACATTCCCAGCATGTTTTGTTTGTCACTCACACTCATGCACAGTGAGCTGTCTGCTGTTGTTGGGGAGACGATGGGGCCTTCCCTCTATATTTAACACAGGACCTCTGCTCCAGTTACCAGCCCAGTAGAAATCCCCAGGATCCGTTTGGTTTAGGTACATATTGTACCCAACTGAACCACCAGATACAGCAATGCGTGTGTTGACGCACACGCGCACACACGGCCTTGTGGAACAATAGTTTTGTATTTTTGTCTAGGGGTGGGGGGGAGAATTTTTGGATGAATCATGATGTGGAAGTGTACGATTCTGAATCAATTTACAAATGTGAAAAACTGATTTTATAAATGTTAATTGCAGGCAGAAGAACGCAGGTGCTGGCCACTATTAAGCACTTTTCACACTGTAAACCTGTATTTCTGCTTTGATTCAAGAATTTTTTTGTTCATGATGCTTGTCAATTAGCATAGCCTACCCCTAATAACACTATATAAGGTTAAGTGCCTATGTCAGAGCTGTTCAATCAAAAAAGAAAAGCACTCAATACAAGGAGTGGATCCGAAAACTGAAGTCCTACTATCAGAGATCCATAACATTAGTTTTTAACAACATAAAGAGTGGAATTATGATGCATTTCATTTGTAGTCTGAGGTCAGAATTTCCCAGTTATTCCCCCCAGGAACAGCTCCTAAAGTTGGAATTTCAACAAGTCAACTCATTTGAACCCCACATACTCAGAGATCGCAAACCCAGATGGCTACTCCGAGCAGAGACAGTCGTGACAGTTGTAGTTTCACTAACACTTCTGTGCACACCATAATTATCAGCTGTGCCGCTAATATTGGCTAACCTGGTAGATGTTACTAATAAGGACTAGCCCACTGCACTGCAAACTAAAGAGTAAACTGAAATGGTAATGTTGCTTTTGTGCCATCAGTTCTTCTCCAGGTCTCTGTGGTGGAGAGAATAGTTGTTGTAACACTGTATACTCCACAATCTTGGGGGTGTCCAGCATACTTTGACTTGTGGTGCTATGTGGAAACTAGAAAGCATTTACCTCAGGAGTGACATCATTCTCAGTCACTATTTATGACTTCCGAGGTAAATGAAATGCATCATAGCCTGTTACCCAACAGCATACATCACTAATGTTAAGAGAAAGTGTTTGATGTGAAAATGTAATAAATTAAATAATAAGTCCCACCACATCAAAGTGAAGCCTTGGAAATAAATGAAAGAACATGTACCACAAGTGATTTTACAACCTGAGATCTTCATATTTAGTGGGTACTGTTATACAGTAACATTGAAGACCCGTTATAAATGAATGATTTCATTAGCCCATATGAATAAATTTAGCTTTATATTGTAATTCAAATTGTAGCATTAAACAGGCTAACATAATAATTTTGAAATGCAACAGATTAATTTTTTCCAAACAAAAACTACTTCAAACTAAAAAAAATATACAATCATCAATTGAAAACATAGACTTATCACACATTAGGGCTGCAACAAACGATTATTTTCACAAATGATTAATCGGGAAAATAATTGAATGAATAAATGATGCGTTGTTTGGTCCACAAAATGTCAGAAAATGGCAAAAATGTTTTCCAAAGCATGAGAAGATGCCATCAAATGTCTTGTTTTGTCCATAACTCAAAGACAGTCAGTTTACGACCAGATTAGGGCAAATAAACTAATAAACCAGTAAATACTCAGAATTAAAAAGCTGAAATCAGAGTACTTGGATATAAAATTTATTCAAATTGATTAATCAATCACCAAAATTGTTGCTGATTCATTTAAGTCAAACATTAGGCATACGTGATTAATCATTGCAGGTCTTGATTACTCATGTTCCTAAATCTCAAAATAAAACCAAAATACTGGTGAAAGCTGTAAATTAAATCACTCATATAATCCGAACAGATGTGAACAGAGCATCAACAACTGTTGCCTCATCACTTTTTAATTCAAAACTTAAATGAACCAAGCTCCTTCTGCCAGTATTTCAGATGTAGACACACTACTCAGTTTATCAAATTGTACCCCCATGCATCACCCCCCCCAACAACTTCTTTTCAGAACTATGACTCAAACACACTCTGCTGACATAAACAACTGCAGAGTCTGCAGGTCAATCAGGACAAAAGGACTGTGGAGGTAGCAGGTGTCTGTGTGGGTGTGTTGGGGAATAATTCAATCAATTGTTGAGCACAATTTAACAAGTTTTATGAAGCCGAACTGTTTCAGAGAGCTCTCTTCGACAGTGTTCCAGCTGTGGGCAGTGGCAAATTTCCGCCCGGTGTCACAGACCCCCCTCCCCCCCCCCCAAAATTGGTTTTCCTGCCTTCACTGCGCATGTGTCATTTTGGACCACAGCAGCACATCTGAGACGGAGTCTCTTCACCCTAAGCACCAGTGGAATGCCAAAATGTAAGTCCCTTTTCTGTTGTTTATAAATTAATGAAATATCAAATGACAAGGATCTATTTTAGCCGTTATATAAAACAAATAATGAATGTTTTTACATTCTTTCAAAGGAACCAATATTTCATGGGGTGAAAGCTGGAACATACCATTCAACGAGGCGTGCGGTGGTCAGAGCATGGAATAGCACATTACATATAGCACCAAAATTGCGCACTAATATACAAATAATGAATGTTTATGAGTTCAATGGTATGAATATTTCATGAGATGAAAGCTGGAAAATACCATTCAAGGAGGCGAAGCGCTCACACTACCTGGGCCGGTATTTCTCTAAACATGGCGGTAGGGCTGCAGCTATCGATTATTTTAGTAATAGTATACAAATAATGAATGTTTATGAGTTCAAGGGTATGAATATTTCATGAGATGAAAGCTAGAACATACCATTCAACGAGGCGAAAGCGCTCACACTACCTGGGCCAGTGTTTCACTAAACATGGCGGTAGGGCTTCGCCTCATTGAATGGTATGTTCCAGCTTTTACCGAATTAAATATTTGTTCCATTGAAAGAATGTAGAAACATTGATTATTTGTATGTTTATGTTGCGTGTGTGTGCGCACACACACGTGCAGGGGACAAGGACTCTCCCGAGACATAATTTGATTGAGCTAACTGACACTGCTAATTCTTGTAAAACACACACACAAAAAACAAATCCACTGTGCTGTCTGGAGGCTGTTAGCAGGAAAAAAAAGAATGAAAAGCTGGACTCATTTCTGACATGATTTTTTTTTTTTTTTTTCGCTGCACCGAAGATGTACAGTCTTTTTTTTTTGGTAGTACACGCGTGCACAAGCGCTGACCTGGTTGCGTGTGCGCGCGCGAGGGGGGGCAATGACACCATGATTTGATTGAGCTAACTGACGCTGCTAATTCTTGTAACATGCGCACACACACACACACACAAAATCCACTCCGCTATATAGTGACTGGGTGCATGAAGAGCTGTTCACCTGAAAAGCTGACGTAATTTTTGGCTGGACTGAGGGACTACACAAAGTCTTTATTTTTTTTTTTTATGGAAGTCCGAAGTCAGTGCACAGCATCACTTGTCTACACGTTACAATTTGGACTTTAGCACCAGTGGAACACCAAAATGTAAGTCCTTTTCTGCTGTTTATAAATTAATAAAATAGCAAATGACAAGGATCTATTTTAGCTGTTATATAAAACAAATAATAATTGTTTTTTAATTCTTTCAATGGTACCAATATTTCATGAGGTGAAAGATGGAATGTCCCATTTAACAAGGTGAAGTAGAGTTGAATGGAACATGCCAGCTTTCACTGAATTTGGGAGGTGATCTGGATCCAGATTGGCGAACCTCAGAAATTTATGATTGCTCTTGTTTATGAAGATGCAACCTGCAAGTTTGTTCAAAAGAGGAATATGATTTATCACGAGGCGGAGCAGTTAGGTGTCACCTCAGCAGTATAATTCTGTATGTTACAGGCCCTTTCTGACTATCGACTCCATGTCTGTCCTCTCACAAATGTAAAACTTCATCACAAAAAAAAAAAAAAAAAGAGAGAACTAAGTACAGTATATGAGTGTGCATGTATGCCTATGTCTCTGTGGCTTATCAGTGTTAGGGCGTCGGACACCACAAGGGGAATCATGTTTTTGTTCTGTGTCTATGCTCTATTATTTTGTTAGTATAAAGCTGTCCGTTGTTTGTGCTTGGCCCTAAGGCTGTGGATTACATTCGAGGATCAGAGAGAAAGAGCGCTTTTTGTCCCAGAACTGAATAGTCTTTACACTCGCAGCCCACATTAAAGAGATGCAACTCCTGCATGACAGCCTCTGCCTCTCCAGGGGGCTCACAGTCTGAAGACTTACGTAAGAGACAACATGTGTATAGAGTGTACAGCACTGAGGGAATTACAAAGATACATAAACATTCGCACATAACCTGATACTTAAGCTTTAATATTTGTGATTTAACAAAATGTACATTGTGTTGCACTAAGATCAGCAGGAGAAACAACATGAAAAAGTGAAAAAGCTGATACGATCAGGATAGAACATATAGCTGCAAACACAGGGTGCAGACCTGCGTTGGAGTGTTTGACTTTCAGTTGTGACCATGTGTCAATGGTGCGAGGAAGGCAGTGAGGAGATGCACAGAAGGCATTATGTACTACAGAGATTGTGCAATAGAGACCAGTGTTCTGTTCTCAGTTGTTATGGATGATACGGCTGCAGCGGCAGTCAGCAGGTCACACATGTCCAAATTACCTTTTACGATCTGACCCAGCAATTAGATACTGTTCAAGTCTCTGCACTGGTAATTATCAAGCGACAGAGTTGTATTTCAAAACAGCGTTAGCTTTCAATTCTTGAGATTTAGGAGAACATGGCATGGTTCATCTCAGCAATCTAGGTCTACAAAGTGGTGTATCTACATCAGTGATTTTCAACCTTTTTTGAGCCGCGGCACCCTTTTTATATTTACAAAATCCTGCGGCACGCCACCAACCAAAATAATATTATAATGCTATTACCTCTGGTTTTGCGCAAAACCAATTATCGCAACAGAAAATCGATACAGAAAACACCGCATTTCGAAAATCCCCAAGCATTTTGCGCTCTGATCTCAAGTAGGGCTGTCACGATTAGGAATTTCTGGAGATGATTAATTGTCAGACAAATAATTGCGATTGACGAATATATTTTCTTTCTTTTTTTTTTTCTTTTTTTCCCCTTCTTTATATTCTACTATTGCAGTATAATTACACAACTCTGGAAGAACGTTTGGCTTCTGTGAGTGGAGAAACTGGGAATAGTGCAACATTTTTATTTTTATCTTCATTTTACATACAGTCCCAACTTTTTCTGAATTGTGGTTGTTTCTGTTGCATTTCTGAAATTGTTTCTCCTCATCAGTCACGTTTTGTGCTTAAACACTGCATTAAGCTCAAGATTGAACAAATAAATACTCGTACCTTTGGAAAATAACAACTGTTAAAGTTCAGAGTTCTCACCTGCTTTTTGTGATCTCTGCGTCTGAACATTTTTTTTTTTTTGTGGCTCAGTTCATTCATATATTCTCATTTTTTAAATATGTTTTTAAAGATATTTGACCGTTTATTTCATCTCATGATCTCATAAATTCAGCATACGAAGCGCACATGGTGTGAACAGGACGGTAACGGCAGAATCACACCTTTAGAGAAAGTTCAGAGAGAAGTAAAGGCAGCTTCATGTTTTGGTTTCGTTTACTCGGGTTAAAATCCTCTCTCTGCTCCGCGCTCGCTGCGCACTGAACGTGTCGCGCCTGCATTCAGGAATCTCCCTCACCCACCCCCTCCCTCACAGTCTGCAGCCTGTTAACTCTGCACGCGCACACACAGGCACAGACACACACACCGACAGCTCCGCATTTTAGACGGCTTTTGAAGGAGACGACACTGTTTTAATCGGCCGTCAGCCTCCTTGTTATTGTCCCGCCTTAAGACGAGAGTGAGGCTGCAGCACGTTTGACGTCAGATTCTGAGTCGTTTTATGCTTTATGGATAAAATAAATAATTCACGGTAATCGCGAATATGAAAAATAATCGCGAATATGAAAAATACCCACGGCACCCCCGACGATCGATCACGGCACCCCGGTTGAGAATCACTGATCTACATAAATCTCGTCGTGCACAGTCCTAATTCTCTCTCCAACTGAAAGAAAGTCTATTTTTTTAAAAAGTCACTGTCATTGTGTGAATTCCTGTGAATCCATTCAAAGCCACAGTGTATTTTTTTCAATGAAAAAAGTCTACATAAAAAAAAAGTCACATAATCTTGTGGGAAATCCTGTTTGAACAGCACAATGTTTATTTTCCAGGGAGAGAAAAATTCTTACCATGTTTCCTGATGGGACGAGATGCAGTGAGCTTTTCCCGTTTTTGTCTTTCAGATGCGTTCATGAAGATTACTTTAAATTCAAGCCAGCGCCATTCCACAGATTCTTGATTCATTATCCAACTTTTTGACACAGTCCTTCTCGCCATCTTCTCTCTTTCGACATCGCTCCATGACACAGACATACAGTAAAATTCTTCCCCGTAGCAACCAACCAGTCCTGCTTTACGACAATTGGCATAACAGCCATGCTTTTAGTGAGTCATAGTTCTCCGCGGAACTCTGCGGACACCGATTTGTATCTGTTTTCCAGATCAGTGTCCGCGGATTTATCAAACTTGCACAGTGTTGTAAAAATTAACACTGCTTT
This sequence comes from Thalassophryne amazonica, assembly GCF_902500255.1. Classification (NCBI taxonomy): domain Eukaryota; kingdom Metazoa; phylum Chordata; class Actinopteri; order Batrachoidiformes; family Batrachoididae; genus Thalassophryne; species Thalassophryne amazonica. Next base: position 83,296,895 of record NC_047108.1, read on the forward strand.
GCAATAGGTATTTTAAAAACTCAGTGGCGATCACGATTACAGAGTAAAACACCAACCACCCCCCCCACGCACACACACCTCATCCCCATGACGAAATCCACAGAATTCGGCGCATCCGCTGAGTTTTCACAGTCCTGAGGATGGTGTCTGTCCTTTCAGAGCATTTTATGACAAATATCCGTAATAATATGTCTTGTTGTGTGGTTAATTGTCCTATGGGATCATCTGAGACATCTGTGCTTCAGTGTTACTGTCAAGGGAACTTTTTCTCTTATTTAATTTTAGATGCTAATAGCATTATTGATTGCTTGATGATATTAGGTCTAGTTAATCCACTATTACTGAAGAAATAAGATGGTCATCATTTTTAAAGCCCACACCAAAGTCATGCATTACAAGAACCACCAACCAGTCCCAAAAAACATGCCTGCAAAAAAACAAAACAAAAAAAAAAACACCCAAACCAAGGTTAGCCTGTTAGCTTAGCTTGTTAGTAGCTCTTAGGATGGGTGAGTATCACTGGCTGTGAGGAAAGCAGAGTTAGCACTGCAATATGATGACACCCAGAGAAGCATTTTTTTTTTTTGGTCTCTACAGAAAACCAATGGGTGACGTCATGCAAGGTTTGTCCAGTATATACACAATATGTGCTTTTAGGAAACAAGGTGTTGCTACACCAACTTCCCCCATGACTTCTGAGAGTTCTCTTCAACAGCAATATTGTTGCTAGAGAAATGACACTTTTCCCAGAGTTATGACCTTAGACTTCAGTGAACTTTCATTTCTTTCTGTGCCAAAACATTTTGTTATCAGCACACTTGTCTTTTCAGTTGATGTGTTGCAGCAAGCAGAGGTTTAACAAGTAAACTTTTAATCTTGCGCTCCCCCCCCAAAAAAGAAAAACAAAACAAAACTTTTCTTTACCACTTATCTAAATACTCCAAACCAGTTTGGACAAGATGCTTTCTATGCAGAGACATGCCATCTCCTGAGCCTTGTGAAGAACTGGGCTGGCTGCTAATTCTTAGGAGCATGCCGAACTCTGACTAAAACAAGAAAGGAGGGGAGGAGGAATACGAAATCATAGTGCATAACATTTAATATTACAAAGAACAAAAAGATCCCAAGTAAAGAAATAGTAAGAATCATCTCTAAAATCTGGTGTCCAAAATCAAATGTTAGGCAAATTTGAACAGTTTGAGATCCCCTATCTGTAGCACTCACATTCTATTTGTTCCTCATTCTTCACTTCCCACTCCCTCTATCACTGACTCCTGAGACTTGCTCTTTTGCCATCACAAGCCAGAGCAGGCCTTTGCCTGGTTTCCTGTTTTGTGAAAGCAAACCAGTGCAGTTCCAAATCTACTCTGTTCTACTAACTCAAAGCCAAATACCTGCAGGACAGCGTCGGCCAACTGCAGCCGGTGTCGTGAAGTCATCAGGGTCTTTTTCTCACAATATAATGTGAGGAAGTTCAGAAGAGGAAAATGCATAAGAGAAGAAAAACAGCAAGGAGTGGAAGCATGGATGCAGATTGTGAGGACGGATGAGGTGTGAGGATTAGCCCGATTGCATCAGACTTCACTCATTCAGATATCCAGTGCCAACACTAACTGCACTCAGTACTCCTAAGAATGTAGCACGTTGTTCAGTACATACAGTAGTGTTCAGAATAATAGTAGTGCTATGTGACTAAAAAGATTAATCCAGGTTTTGAGTATATTTCTTATTGTTACATAGGAAACAAGGCACCAGTAGATTCAGTAGATTCTCACAAATCCAACAAGTGCTCTGATCACTTCCTCCATCTTTTATGATGAAATAATATTGAATTTATGTGGAAATGATTGTTGTACAAAAGCTTCAGATATCTGTCGCTGAGACAGATGACTGGAGTGCGGCTTTAAGCAGAAAGGAGGTGATAATCAGTGAACCACGGCTGATGACGCATGCGCAGTGAAGACGGCGGACTAATTTTTAGGGGGTGGGGGTGTTCAGTCTGCGACACCAGCACACTGACCTCCAGGGATTTGCAGAGGAATGCTGAGGTGTGTTTGTTCAACTATTTTCAATTCAGTTCAATTTAATCAGCTTGTAAAGCACCAAATCACAACAAAAGCCGTCTCAAGGTGCCTCACACAAAACAGTTCAACATAAAAATGAAAATAAATAAATAAAAATTTAAATATTCCAAGTACATAATTAAAAACATAAGTAAAAGAATAAAACAGATAAAAAATAAAAACCTATTCATAAGAAAGAAAATAAAAATAGGTTTTAAGTCTTGACTTAAAAATGCCCATGGACTCCGAGTGCCTCACGGTCGCAGACTGTTCCACAGAGCGGGTGCACGATTAAAAAAAAAAAAGCTCTTTGACCTGCTGACTTCTTCACCCTGGGAACACAGAAAAGTCCCGCATCCTGCGATCGCAAAGCCGGGACCAGCATGTAGGATTCTACCAGATCAGTCCATGGGCATTTTTAAGTCAAGACTTAAAACCTATTTTTATTTTCTGTCTTATGAATAGGTTTTTATTTTTTATCTGTTTTATTCTTTTACTTATGTTTTTAATTATGTACTTGGAATATTTAAATTTTTATTTATTTATTTTCATTTTTATGTTGAACTGTTTTGTGTGAGGCACCTTGAGACGGCTTTTGTTGTGATTTGGTGCTTTACAAGCTGATTAAATTGAACTGAATTGAAAATAGTTGAACAAACACACCTCAGCATTCCTCTGCAAATCCCTGGAGGTCAGTGTGCTGGTGTCGCAGACTGAACACCCCCACCCCCTAAAAATTAGTCCGCCGTCTTCACTGCGCATGCGTCATCAGCCGTGGTTCACTGATTATCACCTCCTTTCTGCTTAAAACCGCACTCCAGTCATCTGTCTCAGCGACAGATATCTGAAGCTTTTGTACAACAATCATTTCCACATAAATTCAATATTATTTCATCATAAAAGATGGAGGAAGTGATCAGAGCACCACAGCTACATGAACTGCTAACTGACGCATTCAATGCACCTCCGTCATTTCAAAGCATCACAGATTATCGCCTTGTTTCTGCTTAAAACTGACTTAAATGATTTAAGAGGTTTTACCTTGTCATCTGATGGTAAATAATCCCATTAATCCATTTGATCGCTTTGGGCGAAAAGAGTCCGCCTCAGACGAGTTGCTGAACTCTGAAATGACGTATGTGCAGTGGAGCCAGGGCGGACCAATTTTTAGTGGGGAACTGTTCGGTCTGTGACACCGGTTTTATCCATCCCACTACAAAGATGATGAACACTGGAACAGACTGTGTAACTGCAGCAGCTCACGGTAAGTCTACTATCACCTTAATTATATGAGCATTGCAATCATAAGTCAAGAACATCTTCAACATAAAATTACAGGCTTTACTATTAAGCATTTTGATCCATGTCTCCGTGGAACAACATTTTTTTTTTACTTGTCCTATAGAAATAAGGTGCGTCTTGCAACAGCAGATAAAGACAACGGCACCAATGGCCAAATGTCGAAATTATCACACACACACACACACACACACACACACACACACACACACACACACACACACACACACACACACACACAGAGAGAGAGAAGGCTGAAATTTTGCATCTTTTTTTCTGTTCTACTCACTCAAACCCAAATACCTACAGAGAGCAGCATCAGTCAACTGCAGCTGGTGTTATGAAGTGATCAGGGTGGGTCTTTTTCTTGCAATATAATGTGAGGAAATGCACTCAGGGTGCTGGAAACTTTCATGTATCCATCACCTCACTTGTCTAAAGAAAAACTGGCTTAAACATTGATGATTTGTATAAGCAATAATCATTACATTTAGTCTGTCCAATTTCTTATGGCCTTTAAAAAAAATGGACTGTATAAAAATGGCTAGAATTCCTAAATATTTAATGTGACATGTTTGTTGAACCCTTGCATTAAAGCTGAAAGTCTAACCAACAAACACATTTTGTTTCATTTCAACACAATTGTGGTGGTGTATATATGCAAAAACAGAAAAATTGTCATTTATGGACATGATTGTATCTACAAAGTCATTGAAGACTTCTATAATTGGATTTTAAAGACATTGAAAAGAAATCTGTCTTGTTTTCTTTTCAGCTCACCATAAGAGAAACTGCATCACTGACATAAACAAACCTTATACTGCATCAGCAAACATTAATAACTTTCATATAGCTTGTGTCTTTGGATTTGTGTATTAAAACAACCCGTCGAAAGAATGACAGGAGGTTCAAATCTTATGCTCCTGCTCATGGTATTTAACAGTAGTTATGTGTCAATTTATAATGTAAACCCAATACTAAAGTAATTAAACCTAAGTAATGTATCCTTTGGTGCTCTGCCCCATAAAATCCCCATCAGCCTATATTAGATAATAAAACTGAGGAAGAGGGGGAAAAAAGGTAACCAGCACAACTTTAGGTGTCCTGGTGATCTTCCAATCATGTGCCTATAAATGCCATTTTCCTCTGGACAAATCACTGACGTTTCCACATCCTTCAGGAGGAGGAAACCAAAACGGCTCCTGTATTATCGAGCAGAGCCAGCAATTACACAGGCAAGAAGATGAATGGAGGCAATACGAACAGATCATGGAAACAGTGGAGACATGATGATGATCATATGCAAACAGCTGTGGAGGTGAAACAAGTAGTTTCCCCCTGTGGACCACCTGAAAAGCTTTTTAAACCACAACTATGGATTACAGCACCAGTTCGAACTATTCCACAAACATGCTGACATATGATAGGTTGGTTTCATAAAACATGACGTAAGCGGTTGTTAGCCAAATGTAACCAGCTGGTTTCACAGTGAGCGCTATCCCTTTTTCAAACGAGGCCAGAGGGGCACGGTGGATAGATTAGGACAAACTTTTTCTAATGCCATCCTCTCGAGAAAGGACAGATGGGAGAGTTTGCTAGAAGCTAAGCAGCCACAGATCAGAGACAGAATTAGAGCACAGACTCATAACCAATCACACAAATTTAGTTACAAGTCAATTATAAAATCTTAAGAGCCCATGCATGGTTTTAGCAGGTGCTCAGTTACTGACAGCTGCTGTTAACTTTCCAGATCACAATATTTCTGTGTGATTTTTCAAATAATCCTGCAAAATGAATCTGTCATCACGTCTTCAAAGTAAAAAATGTTACATTTGTAGAGAGAATACAGTTAAAGGATATGTGGTTAGTTATTTTTTACTTAGTTTTTATTTATTCATATTTTACAACCATAATTTTATTAAAACATTGTTACTAATTAATGATGACATATTTGACAACAGCTCAGTGATACTTGTAAAAGCAAGCCTGTAAAACCTACAAATGTGCAAACTGCAATAGTTCTTTTCAGCAGCTTCAGTATCTCATTCTCACCATGAAATGAGAGCACTTCCTAATTTTGCCATCACACCACTTCCAGTTTGATTAAAATCCTCCTCTGATTACAGATTGACAATGTCAACAATATCATTACTATTCAATCTTCCATTTGCCTCTTCTGTACTAATGGTTTTTGGATTAAAGACAGAAACTGATGTGTATCTGCGTGCACAACCTTTAGGCAAGTGTGTATTTTAACCTTATCATTTCTATGTGGTCAGCATGGTGACTTCGCGGTCAGCACTGCTGAACCAAAGCAATAAAATGAGGTCACTTCCTGAGATCACTTCCTACCTGGTCCTTTCTGTATGAGGTTTGTTCTCCCCGTGTTTGCTTCACTTTCCATCTTCACATTCACAAACATGGAACTGTGCTGATATTACTTTGATTTACATCACTGTGGCTATTTTAGATACCAAATAAGGCCCCCCCCACCAGTAATTAATCATTGAAATATCTTAGCGTTGAGTTGATTACTTTTGTTTGATCATCTTCATACACACCGGTGTAGTTGAAGATGACTAAATCCTGCCTTTGGACTTACTATGAGGAAGGTTCCAATGACTGTAGGGAAAGACCACAACCTGGAATTCTTTCAGGAGCACATAAGACGAGCAGGCCAAGTATGAGCTTGGGCAGTGTCTGTGATTGCCTCTACTGGTGGTTGGCTCTCACTGCGGTATTGTATCACTTCCTGTTCCGGAGCACAGCGGTGTTTTTCTGTATCTGTTAGCTGTTTAATCTGCGCAGTTAGATTGATCTAGTTATCTAGATTACGATTTGTTTCTCAGTGTAATCTTCACGTGCCTTAACTAAAGCACTCCTTCTGCTGAATCACCTCTAAATTATTTACACATTATTCACTTTGTGTGTTTTTAGGAATCCGCTAGCTTAGCGCAGCTACTAGCTCTTAGCCGATTTAGCATGGAGGCTTCTCCTGTCTCTCCCGCACTTTTCTGCTCTGGGTGTGAAATGTTTAGTTATTCCTCAGCCTCCTTTAGCAGTAACGGTACATGTAATAAGTGTAGCTTATTCGTAGCTTTGGAGGCCAGGCTGGGCGAATTGGAGACTCGGCTCCGCACCGTGGAAAATTCTACAGCTAGCCAGACCCCTGTAGTCGGTGCGGACCAAGGTAGCTTACCCGCCGTTAGTTCCCCTCTGGCAGATCCCGAGCAGCCGGGAAAGCAGGCCGACTGGGTGACTGTGAGGAGGAAGCGTAGTTCTAAACAGAAGCCCCGTGTACACCGCCAACCCGTTCACATTTCTAACCGTTTTTCCCCACTCGACGACACAGCCGCCAAGGATCAAACTCTGGTTATTGGCGACTCTGTTTTGAGAAATGTGAAGTTAGCGACACCAGCAACCATAGTCAATTGTCTTCCGAGGGCCAGAGCAGGCGACATTGAAGGAAATTTGAAACTGCTGGCTAAGGCTAAGCGTAAATTTGGTAAGATTGTAATTCACGTCGGCAGTAACGACACCCGGTTACGCCAATCGGAGGTCACTAAAATTAACTGTCAGAATACTCGTAGCACGGGCCGAGGCGGAGGATTAGCAGCAATCTTCCACTCCAGCTTATTAATTAATCAAAAACCCAGACAGAGCTTTAATTCGTTTGAAAGCTTGACTCTTAGTCTTGTCCATCCAAATTGGAAGTCCCAAAAACCAGTTTTATTTGTTATTATCTATCGTCCACCTGGTCGTTACTGTGAGTTTCTCTGTGAATTTTCAGACCTTTTGTCTGACTTAGTGCTTAGCTCAGATAAGATAATTATAGTGGGCGATTTTAACATCCACACAGATGCTGAGAATGACAGCCTCAACACTGCATTTAATCTATTATTAGACTCTATTGGCTTTGCTCAAAATGTAAATGAGTCCACCCACCACTTTAATCATATCTTAGATCTTGTTCTGACTTATGGTATGGAAATAGAAGACTTAACAGTATTCCCTGAAAACTCCCTTCTGTCTGATCATTTCTTAATAACATTTACATTTACTCTGATGGACTACCCAGCAGTGGGGAATAGGTTTCATTACACTAGAAGTCTTTCAGAAAGCGCTGTAACTAGGTTTAAGGATATGATTCCTTCTTTATGTTCTCTAATGCCATATACCAATACAGTGCAGAGTAGCTACCTAAACTCTGTAAGTGAGATAGAGTATCTCGTCAATAGTTTTACATCCTCATTGAAGACAACTTTGGATGCTGTAGCTCCTCTGAAAAAGAGAGCTTTAAATCAGAAGTGCCTGACTCCGTGGTATAACTCACAAACTCGTAGCTTAAAGCAGATAACCCGTAAGTTGGAGAGGAAATGGCGTCTCACTAATTTAGAAGATCTTGACTTAGCCTGGAAAGAGTCTGTTGCTCTATAAAAAAGCCCTCCGTAAAGCTAGGACATCTTTCTACTCATCACTAATTGAAGAAAATAAGAACAACCCCAGGTTTCTTTTCAGCACTGTAGCCAGGCTGACAAAGAGTCAGAGCTCTATTGAGCTGAGTATTCCATTAACTTTAACTAGTAATGACTTCATGACTTTCTTTGCTAACAAAATTTTAACTATTAGAGAAAAAATTACTCATAACCATCCCAAAGACGTATCGTTACCTTTGGCTGCTTTCAGTGATGCCGGTATTTGGTTAGACTCTTTCTCTCCGATTGTTCTGTTTGAGTTATTTTCATTAGTTACTTCATCCAAACCATCAACATGTTTATTAGACCCCATTCCGACCAGGCTGCTCAAGGAAGCCCTACCATTATTTAATGCTTCGATCTTAAATATGATCAATCTATCTTTGTTAGTTGGCTATGTATCACAGGCTTTTAAGGTGGCAGTAATTAAACCACTACTTAAAAAGCCATCACTTGACCCAGCTATCTTAGCTAATTATAGGCCAATCTCCAACCTTCCTTTTCTCTCAAAAATTCTTGAAAGGGTAGTTGTAAAACAGCTAACTGATCATCTGCAGAGGAATGGTCTATTTGAAGAGTTTCAGTCAGGTTTTAGAATTCATCATAGTACAGAAACAGCATTAGTGAAGGTTACAAACGATCTTCTTATGGCCTCGGACAGTGGACTCATCTCTGTGCTTGTTCTGTTAGACCTCAGTGCTGCTTTTGATACTGTTGACCATAAAATTTTATTACAGAGATTAGAGCATGCCATAGGTATTAAAGGCACTGCGCTGCAGTGGTTTGAATCATATTTGTCTAATAGATTACAATTTGTTCATGTAAATGGGGAATCTTCTTCACAGACTAAAGTTAATTATGGAGTTCCACAAGGTTCTGTGCTAGGACCAATTTTATTCACTTTATACATGCTTCCCTTAGGCAGTATTATTAGACAGCATTACTTAAATTTTCATTGTTACGCAGATGATACCCAGCTTTATCTATCCATGAAGCCAGAGGACACACACCAATTAGCTAAACTGCAGGATTGTCTTACAGACATAAAGACATGGATGACCTCTAATTTCCTGCTTTTAAACTCAGATAAAACTGAAGTTATTGTACTTGGCCCCACAAATCTTAGAAACATGGTGTCTAACCAGATCCTTACTCTGGATGGCATTACCCTGACCTCTAGTAATACTGTGAGAAATCTTGGAGTCATTTTTGATCAGGATGTCATTCAAAGCGCATATTAAACAAATATGTAGGACTGCTTTTTTGCATTTACGCAATATTTCTAAAATTAGAAAGGTCTTGTCTCAGAGTGATGCTGAAAAACTAATTCATGCATTTATTTCCTCTAGGCTGGACTATTGTAATTCATTATTATCAGGTTGTCCTAAAGTTCCCTAAAAAGCCTTCAGTTAATTCAAAATGCTGCAGCTAGAGTACTAACGGGGACTAGAAGGAGAGAGCATATCTCACCCATATTGGCCTCTCTTCATTGGCTTCCTGTTAATTCTAGAATAGAATTTAAAATTCTTCTTCTTACTTATAAGGTTTTGAATAATCAGGTCCCATCTTATCTTAGGGACCTCGTAGTACCATTATCACCCCAATAGAGCGCTTCGCTCTCAGACTGCAGGCTTACTTGTAGTTCCTAAGGTTTGTAAGAGTAGAATGGGAGGCAGAGCCTTCAGCTTTCATGCTCCTCTCCTGTGGAACCAGCTCCCAATTCAGATCAGGGAGACAGACACCCTCTCTACTTTTAAGATTAGGCTTAAAACTTTCCTTTTTGCTAAAGCTTATAGTTAGGGCTGGATCAGGTGACCCTGAACCATCCCTTAGTTATGCTGCTATAGACGTAGACTGCTGGGGGGGTTCCCATGATGCACTGTTTCTTTCTCTTTTTGCTCTGTATGCACCACTCTGCATTTAATCATTTAATCATTAGTGATCGATCTCTGCTCCCCTCCACAGCATGTCTTTTTCCTGGTTCTCTCCCTCAGCCCCAACCAGTCCCAGCAGAAGACTGCCCCTCCCTGAGCCTGGTTCTGCTGGAGGTTTCTTCCTGTTAAAAGGGAGTTTTTCCTTCCCACTGTAGCTAAGTGCTTGCTCACAGGGGGTCGTTTTGACCGTTGGGGTTTTACATAATTATTGTATGGCCTTGCCTTACAATATAAGGCGCCTTGGGGCAACTATTTGTTGTGATTTGGCGTTGTATAAAAAAAAATATTGATTGATTGATTGATTGATATTATCTCTCTAGATTACAGAGGTTTGTTTCCCAGTATCTATGTTCCTTGTCAACTTTGCAGTGGTACCTGTGTGCCTGCATTCGTGTAACACATCAGGATCCCCAAGGCATGTGCAGGGCTGCTGAAGTCGATGGGTTAGCTAAGATGGTACTACTCTGGGTTCCACTGCACTACAAGGTGTATTTGAAGATTGCTTTAGTATTGGTTGATTGCTGTTGGGAAAGTGTCAGTACACGGACCCACAACAGGGGGCGCAAATGAACGGACAATGAAGAAAGTCAAATAACAAGGCTTTACTGTTGTGAACACGCACAACAAATACAACAAATCACAATTTCGGTCTCAAGTTAAATTCCAACAGTGTCGTGTGGGCAGGCTCGACGATAGGAGACGTCTGTCCAAGACGAACCGGAACCACAAATGCAGAGTTTATGGCGGGATACTTTTTACCTTTCCCAAAGCTGGAACACTCCGTGTTATCTTGGCAGCAATGAGAGGAGTCCACTCAAGTGAGCCTGATCCTCCTGACTGGTCTGATCATAAAAAAAATGATCTCAAGCCTCACATACATACACAAGATTCACACTTAAAATATAAAATAATAACTAAAGCTGAATTGGACATCAATTTGTTATTTTAGTGCATTACTTGTGATATACAGTGAGGCAAATAAGTATTTGATCCACTGTCGATGTTGGAGAGGCCTACAATTTTTTATCGTAGGTACACTTCAACTGTGAGAGACAGGATCTTAAAAAAAAAAAAAAAAAAAAACCCTCAGAAAATCACACTGAATGATTTTTAAATAATTAATTCCCATTTTATTGCATGAAATAAGTATTTGATACAATAGAAAAACAGAACTTAATATTTGGTACAGAAACCTTTGTTTGCAATTACAGAGGTCAGACATTTCTTCTAGTTCTTGACCAAGTTTGCACACTGCAACAGAGATTTCAGTCTACTCCTCCATACAGATCTGCTCCAGATCTTTCAGGTTTCAAGTTTCACCTCCCTCCAAAGATTTTCTATTGAGTTCATGTCTGGAGACTGGCTAGGCCACTCCAGGACCTTGAAATGCTTCTTACGGAGCCACCTAGTTCCCGCTGGCTGTGTTTGTATGCTCACTGAGAAAATTCATTATTATTAAAAAAAAAAAAAAAATTCTCATTACATGACATCTTGCAGCCGGGTCTGAGGTGTGAGAGGTGGGTCTGAGACATTGAAACATCATAAGATGACAGCTTAATCTGAATTCCCAGGAAATAATGGCACCAAGGAAAATTATGCAGCGCAGCTGCAAACCAATGAATTTCGATATGTTTAAGCAAAATTACCCAGGAAAAAAGAGAGGGAACACCCTAAATTTGAAAATTGGCATGACCGCACTGAGGAAGCAGCATGATGGCACAGCGCAATTATTCCATTGCTTAGGTGAGAGCCCTACTGTGAACTTGTGGGCAGGAACAGAAGGCCTTGCGAATAGAGAAAGAGCCAAAACCCTTTATCCAGAGAAGAGTAGCTCCAGCTGTACAACTCTGAAAGCAGTGCAGTAAAATGCTTCATCATACACTCAAATAGTTACATAAGGCCTGCTGTCCAGCATCAACAGCATTTAGAGATCACACAGTTAACTGTCTCCTCTCTGTGTTCACCTTAACACTCCTGTTGTTCTACCCCACCTTTCGTACTCTCCAGAAACTGCTGTCTCGTCAATCCACCAACTTTGCGCAATTTAATTGCCTCCAAGTTTTATTTTTACCCCAACATATGACTTCTGTGGTCTTGAAGTTCTGCCAGATCCATGTTTCACATGTCAACATGCTTCCAAAATGAAGAAGAAAAAAAAAGAAGAAGAATACATTTGCAGTCAAATGAAGAGTTTGCCATATTCTGTCTGTTTGGGTTAAGAGGGACAAGGACGGGCATTAGAAAATTCCTGAAGTATGTTAACTCAGTAAAAACTACATTCTAATCCAATTACATTTTTTCCGGAAATCTGACTGGTGAATCGTGTGAGATTTCAGACCATAAAATATTGCAGAAATGGTGGCAAAATATTAAAACTGTTTCACATTTAATGTGTTACTCTGCACCCTGTCCGTGGACGTTGCTACGCAGGTGTCAATAATGGCGCTATCAGCTGAGAGCGAGAGGTTGCCAACTGCCATTAAACACAAAGAAGAAAAAAAACAAAAACAACAACTGGTGGAGCAACCACACCAAATGGATTAATTTAAGTTACCATACAAAAGTAGTGATGTGGATTCTGCTCACAGAATTTCCAGTTTGGCATGAAGACGCTGTTGCCACGGTAAGCTTTAACGAGATGACCACACCCTTTGTCTGCGTAACAGCCTTCAGTGGTGAACATGGATCCATGCAAATGTTGCAATTGGATTATAACAGGAATAACCCCCTTGTGTCCAATGATTTGCAAACGTTAATGTTGGATTACAGTCGTAAAGCTCAATTTTCGACCGTAAAATCCAGCATTAATGTCCGCAAATCAGACACAACAGGGTTATCCCTAAGCATAATCAGCTCAGAAATTTGGCATTCTGATAAATAGCAGTGAGGACGAAAGAACCTCTAATTGTGGGCCATGTTGGCACTTTTTAAACATGCATTATGACCATAACGTTAACCCTGTAGAGTCTTGGGTATTATTGGGCGTTCTGACTACTTTTGGTTTTACCTTCATAATTTACCTTAAAAACAGTTTACTTTGCCTTGTTTGGTGTCATTTTTTTCAGTACAACCTCACCTGTGTAACTTTACAGTTTTTCTTTCATTCTGACATACTGCATTAAAACAGTTACCCTAAATACACCTTAAAACCTAAAATTTCAATAAGTTATTGTTTTACTGTAAAAACCAGAAATATGTTTAAGAAACCATTTTTATAACTTAGAATGCAAATACGAGGTCTGTTAGAAAAGTATCAGACCTTTTTATTTTTTGCAAAAACCTGATGGATTTGAATCACGTGTGCTTGCATGAGCAAACCTTGAACCTTCACCTGTCGATTGCATAATTTTCTGGTAAGCAGCCTTTGTGTGAGGACATACGTAGTGCGCTCGGCGGATTTTCATTTTAAGGAGAAAGACGGAACGACTGGAGCAGCGCCGCATCAAATTTTGCCAGAAACTGGGCAACAGCCAGGTGGAAACCATTCTGAAGATTCAGACGGCTTTCGGTGACGATGCTTTGGGCATCACACAGATTAAGGAGCGGTACAACTGGTTTAAAGACGGCCGCACAACGGTGGAGAGCGAGCACACTCCGGTCGGCCATCAACATGCTGAAATGACCAGATCATTCCAAAGTGAATGCTGTAGTGATGCGGGACCGTCGTGTGACTGTCCGAGAAATTGCGGAAGAGGTGGACATCAGCACTTTTTCGGTACATTCCACTGTGACAGAAGATTTGGCCATGAAAAGAGTGGCTGTGATACTGCTGCTGATGGCGGAGCAAAAGTGCCTCCGTGTTGAAGTCTCACAGGACATGCTGTGACATGCCCGCCTCTTCCACAATTTCTCGGATAGTCACACGACTGAAAAGTCACCGAAAGCCGTCTGAATCTTACGAATGGTTTCCACCTGGCTGTCGCCCAGTTTGTGGCAAAATTTGATGTGGCGCTGATCCAATCGTTCCGTCTTTTTCCTTGAAATAAAAATCCGCCGAGCGCACTACGCATGTCCTCAGACAAAGGCTGCTTACCAGAAAATGATGTAATCGACAGGCGTGAAAAAGTTCACGCATGCGCATGAAGGTTCAAGGTTTGCTCATGCAAGCACACGTGATTCAAATCCATCAGGTTTTAGCAAAAAATAAAAAGGTCCGATACTTTTCTAAACAGACCTTGTATAAATTGTAAATTTCAATGGTATATGTAAAAATGTAGCATAAACAAAGTTATATACAACAATTCACATTCAAATGTAAGAAATGCTTCAAGAGTTTTTTTTTGTGGCTACATGCAAAAAGATGCTACACAAATTATATTTGTGCCACTCAGAGAAACAAGTCCTGTCCAATGCACATCAGAAGCCCAAAAACCTGTACAGATATTCCACCTCAGTATTGTGGATTTTTCCCCAATTCCTTATTTTTGTGGTATTTTTTTTTTATTTTTTTTATTGGTGTTGGTACAGACTGTCCTTACTGTATTAGTGGCAAAAAAAAAAACAATAGAAAAAGGTGTTTTGGACTTTGGGGGGAGGGGGAGTCTCTACCTGGACTCCTGTGTTCTCAGCCCCTGAAGCCTACTTCTGCACCCTGCTCATTGTGCCAGGACTTGGCGCTGAGGCGAAGCTCTGCAGCGCCGAGTCCTGGATAAGCTGGAAAGAGAAGTGCATGATCCGATCCACTGTACAGATCTGTGCGCGCGTCGGTGGATCCACCTGCCCTCATGTTGATCCAGACCAGAACAATAAAGTCCACATCATCATCAGACTGATCACGCTCTGGTTCAGATTCTAATGATGCGCTTTGATCATCTTCATGCAGTTAAAAAAAGAAAGAAAAACTTGGGTTGGTCCAACACGCCTCATTATTTTAACACACACAATAAATAAATAAAATAACTACACCAACCACTCACTCGGGAGGAGTTCGGAGTCGAGCCGCTGCTCCTCCACGTCGAAAGGAGTCAGTTGAGGTGGCTCGGGCATCTTTTCCGGATGCCCCCTGGACGCCTCGCTGGAGAGGTGTTCCGGGCACGTCCCATTGGGAGGAGGCCCCGGGGAAGACCCAGGACACGCTGGAGGGACTACATCTCTCGGCTGGCTTGGGAACGCCTTGGGGTTCCCCCGGAGGAGCTGGGGGAGGTGTGTGTGGATCGGGAGGTCTGGGCGGCTTTGCTTGAGCTGCTACACCCGTGACCCGACTCTGGATAAAGCGGAAGAAAATGGATGGATGGATGGACTACACCAACCACATATAACACTCCACCATAGACACTAATACACAGTCCAAGCACAGAAAATATCACAATTTGCAAAACTGATTGCCGTCTCCGCACAAAACCACAATTTTCCTTCACTCAGCAACCAATTTACATGGATTGGGGGTCATTACTTATTAGGTAATATATTTTACACCAGTGATAAAGAAAAACTTGTGTATTTTTCATTATTTGTTTGCTGTCACAGAGAGAGAGACGGAAGAAAAGTCCCGTTAGCAAAACGCGCGCACGCGCGCGCACACACACACACACACACACACGTGGGGTCTGTGGGTTTTCATCAAACCCATGTGGAGTTGGTGATTTTGATTGGTTAGCTCTTGAGTTTTCCCCCCAACGGTAAACACCCCTTTCTCCTGCTGCAGATGAGTGAGTCTTTTTTTCTTCCCACCCCTCAGCAGAATGAGGAAATGAGTCTTTTTTTGCTGCGGGTCTCTGCAAAACACACAGCAAATATGAGATTATCCCGGCAAAAACACTAGTGTCAATTTTCATAATTCAAGGTATACTTGGCCTCTTAACAAAATTTAAAAAGTGGTGTACAGGTGGAATTCCACACATTCAACATGCATTCAAACAGAGACTCAGAGTGGAGCAGATTGTGTGCTACATCCACTTGAGGTCGTGACTTTACACGGCGGCATGTCAGTCGACTCCAGAGAGCTTACTAAAGACAAATAGGCCTATCAAGTTGCTTGTGAAGCCTTGTTGGCAATTGAAAGGTCCTGGTGACCACTAAAGCCACTGTTACTTGTTTGCTATTGGTGTGAACCAAAATAGTCGTACTCAACCAAAGATTCCAACCTCCTCTCCCTCATAAATTTCCTTTGAGATCTTCTGTTTGTGTGTCACATTTTTTTCTCTCTTGGCCTTTTGCTCCCTACACCCTTTGTCTAAAGGATAGCCAACTAAATCCTGTTCAAATTCTAACATCATGATGAACAATTCTCAGCCTCTGGTCCTCTGAAGGCAAAGATTATTCATCACGCAGAACACAATTTCAGTTCTCATTTATTTGCTGCATGTTTGACTTTGGCTTTGCTAACAAATACAGACATGCTTTTTGTATGCAGTTAAATACTGTGATCCATGACGTGTCAGGCACTGCATCCGTTCATAGTACCCAACACTGCAATGTTTTTTTTGGCACTGATGTCACAGCTTCATTAATCATTAGGTAGATATTACATGTGTAATTGAAAGGCTGATTTGGAAGAGAATTGTTTCTTCTCTGCTTAACACATTTAAAGCCTCATCCTTCAGTTAAATCATATAGAATACTTGTTTGATGGAAGGGTGTTGGCCAAGTGGTTAAGTGCGCTTGTTTCTAGTGAAGCAGCTTCACAGTTAAAGGCCATCCCTATCCATTCTCCATGTAACGTGGATTTCCTCCAGGAAGGCCGTCCGGCCTAGACCTTATGTCAAATCATCATGCAAATCTATCTTGTGTATTATATATATTAGGGCTGCAACAAACGATTATTTGGGTAATCGATTAATCTGATGGGCTGTCTGTCTGCGGGGGAGGGTGAGCGGCCAGTTCTGTACAGCCTGGCTGGATTCTATAAAAACTACCTGATAGCACTACCAATCTACCTGTGACGGCACTGTCAGAACACTGTGGCGCGGCGTCGTTGTTCCATTGTCTGGGGAGAACCCTGTGTTATGTTTTCCGATTGCCCGCTGCGTGGAGTGTGGCAGGAAAAATCGAAGACGCTTTCTCGCGAGGTGCGAGAAGAATTTGAACGTTTTAAACTAAAAAATAAATAAATAAAAAATGCCATTTGTCCAGTCGGACAACGATTTAGAGCTATTACTTGTCCGATTTTACACTTGTCTCGGACAATGGGACAAGTGTTAATGTTGATGGTAGGACTTTGACAACATTAATAAAAAAACTGTCGGTGCTGTTACTGTTCTTTTTCTTTTTCTCTCACTCTCTGCCCCTCACCTCACTGCTCTGGGAGATGCGCAGACAGCCTGAGCCTGACTAGATCCAACCGTCAGGCTTCATATCACTGCCTGACTTGTCATACTGAGACGTTACAACTGCTTACACAAAAATAAACAAACATTTGTTAACTTACCCAGACACTGAGCTCTCCCCTTCCTCATTGATGACTCCGATATGCTTTCATTTGAGATGGTGCATCATTACCGTTGTACTCCCGTGCCACGCAAGGTCCGACTTGCAAATGTTGCAGTTAACAAGCATCTTTGCATTGTTTAACGTAAAGTGCTCCCACACTTTTGAAGTCTTAACTTTCTTTTGTCTACTTGCCATATTCTAACTGTGTAATTCCACGAAACAGCGTCTGATCTGCTTTGTGCACTGGTCACTACTGGCGTCAGAAGCGGCCAGCAGATTCTGACGTCATAATCGCTCGACAACGCATCGATGACGCAATGTGTTGCCAACGCCTGTTGTTATCGAATTTTATCGATTTGTTGTTGCAGCCCTAATATATATATATATATATATATATATATATATATATATATATACACTCAACAAAAATATAAACGCAACACTTTTGGTTTTGCTCCCATTTTATATGAGATGGACTCAAAGATCTAAAACTTTTTCCACATACACAATATCACCATTTCTCTCAAATATTGTTCACAATCCAGTCTAAATCTGTGATAGTGGGCACTTCTCCTTTGCTGAGATAATCCATCCCACCTCACAGGTGTGCCATATCAAGATGCTGATTAGACACCATGATTAGTGCACAGGTGTGCCTTAGACTGCCCACAATAAAAGGCCACTCTGAAAGGTGCAGTTTTATCACACAGCACAATGCCACAGATGTCGCAAGATTTGAGGGAGCGTGCAATTGGCATGCTGACAGCAGGAATGTCAACCAGAGCTGTTGCTCGTGTATTGAATGTTCATGTCTCTACCATAAGCCGTCTCCAAAGGCGTTTCAGAGAATTTGGCAGTACATCCAACCAGCCTCACAACCGCAGACCATGTGTAACCACACCAGCCCAGGACCTCCACATCCAGCATGTTCACCTCCAAGATCGTCTGAGACCAGCCACTCGGACAGCTGCTGGAACAATCGGTTTGCATAACCAAAGAATTTCTGCACAAACTGTCAGAAACGATCTCAGGGAAGCTCATCTGCATGCTCGACGTCCTCATCGGGGTCTCGACCTGACTCCAGTTCGTCGTCGTAACCGACTTGAGTGGGCAAATGCTCACATTCGCTGGCGTTTGGCACGTTGGAGAGGTGTTCTCTTCACGGATGATGCGAAGGAGATGTGTTGCACTGCATGAGGCAAATGGTGGTCACACCAGATACTGACTGGTATCCCCCCCCAATAAAACAAAACTGCACCTTTCAGAGTGGCCTTTTATTGTGGGCAGTCTAAGGCACACCTGTGCACTAATCATGGTGTCTAATCAGCATCTTGATATGGCACACCTGTGAGGTGGGATGGATTATCTCAGCAAAGGAGAAGTGCTCACTATCACAGATTTAGACTGGTTTGTGAACAATATTTGAGGGAAATGGTGATATTGTGTATGTGGAAAAAGTTTTAGATCTTTGAGTTCATCTCATACAAAATGGGAGCAAAACCAAAAGTGTTGCGTTTATATTTTTGTTGAGTATATATAAAAATCAACATTTCAGATCTTATCTTAATTCCTCCAGTGCATGGAAACAGCAGCACAACACAGGTGTGCTGCTGTTTTGCTATTTTGTTTTAGCACTGTTGTCATGCGTTACCTGTGCTGCTCCACAGCCTGTCTAGTGGATTTTTATTTTGTTTTAGCACTGTTGTCGTGCGTTGCCTGTGCTGCTCCACAGCCTGTCCAGTGGATTTTTATTTTTATTTTATTTTATTTTTTAGCACTGTTGTTGTGCGTTACCTGTGCTGCTCCACAGCCTGTCCAGTGGATTTTTATTTTTATTTTATTTTATTTTTTAGCACTGTTGTCGTGCGTTACCTGTGCTGCTCCACAGCCTGTCTAGTGGATTTTTATTTTATTTTAGCACTGTTGTCGTGCGTTACCTGTGCTGCTCCACAGCCTGTCTAGTGGATTTTTATTTTGTTTTAGCACTGTTGTCGTGCGTTGCCTGTGCTGCTCCACAGCCTGTCCAGTGGATTTTTATTTTTATTTTATTTTATTTTTTAGCACTGTTGTTGTGCGTTACCTGTGCTGCTCCACAGCCTGTCTAGTGGATTTTTATTTTATTTTAGCACTGTTGTCGTGCGTTACCTGTGCTGCTCCACAGCCTGTCTAGTGTCGGATTCCCTGTTTGGGAATCCGCTAGCTTAGCGTAGCTACTAGCTCTTAGCCGTTTTAGCATGGCGGCTTCTCCTGTCTCTCCCGTACTTTTCTGCTCTGGGTGTGAAATGTTTAGTTATTCCTCGGCCTCTTTTAGCAGTAACGGTACATGTAATAAGTGCAGCTTATTCGTAGCTTTGGAGGCCAGGCTGGGCGAATTGGAGGCTCGGCTCCGCACCGTGGAAAATTCTACAGCTAGCCAGGCCCCTGTAGTCGGTGCGGACCAAGGTAGCTTAGCCGCCGTTAGTTACACCCTGGCAGACCCCGTGCAGTCGGGAAGGCAGGCTGACTGGGTGACTGTGAGGAGGAAGCGTAGCCCTAAACAGAAGCCCCGTGTACACCGTCAACCCGTTCACATCTCTAACCGTTTTTCCCCACTCGACGATACACTCGCCGAGGATCAAACTCTGGTTATTGGCGACTCTGTTTTGAGAAATGTGAAGTTAGCGACACCAGCAACCATTGTCAATTGTCTTCCGGGGGCCAGAGCAGGCGACATCGAAGGACATTTGAAATTGCTGGCTAAGGCTAAGCGTAAATTTGGTAAGATTGTAATTCACGTCGGCAGTAATGACACTCGGTTACGCCAATCGGAGGTCACTAAAATTAACATTGAATCGGTGTGTAACTTTGCAAAAACAATGTCGGACTCTGTTGTTTTCTCTGGGCCCCTCCCCAATCAGACCGGGAGTGACATGTTTAGCCGCATGTTCTCCTTGAATTGCTGTCTGTCTGAGTGGTGTCCAAAAAATGAGGTGGGCTTCATTGATAATTGGCAAAGCTTCTGGGGAAAACCTGGTCTTGTTAGGAGAGACGGCATCCATCCCACTTTAGAGGGAGCAGCTCTCATTTCTAGAAATCTGGCCAATTTTTTGGGATCCTCCAAACTGTGACTGTCTAGCGTTGGGACCAGGAGGCAGAGCTGTGGTCTTATACACCTCTCTGCAGCTTCTCTCCCCCTGCCATCCCCCTATTACCCCATCCCTGTAGAGACGGTGCCTGCTCCCAGACCACCAATAACTAGCAAAAATCTATTTAAGCATAAAAATTCAAAAAGAAAAAATAATATAGCACCTTCAATTGCACCACAGACTAAAACAGTTAAATGTGGTCTATTAAACATTAGGTCTCTTTCTTCTAAGTCCCTGTTGGTAAATGATATAATAATTGATCAACGTATTGATTTATTCTGCCTAACAGAAACTTGGTTACAGCAGGATGAATATGTTAGTTTAAATGAGTCAACACCCCCGAGTCACACTAACTGTCAGAATGCTCGTAGCACGGGCCGGGGCGGAGGATTAGCAGCAATCTTCCATTCCAGCTTATTAATTAATCAAAAACCTAGACAGAGCTTTAATTCATTTGAAAGCTTGTCTCTTAGTCTTGTCCATCCAAATTGGAAGTCCCAAAAACCAGTTTTATTTGTTATTATCTATCGTCCACCTGGTCGTTACTGTGAGTTTCTCTGTGAATTTTCAGACCTTTTGTCTGACTTAGTGCTTAGCTCAGATAAGATAATTATAGTGGGCGATTTTAACATCCACACAGATGCTGAGAATGACAGCCTCAACACTGCATTTAATCTATTATTAGACTCTATCGGCTTTGCTCAAAAAGTAAATGAGTCCACCCACCACTTTAATCATATTTTAGATCTTGTTCTGACTTATGGTATGGAAATAGAAGACTTAACAGTATTCCCTGAAAACTCCCTTTTGTCTGATCATTTTTTAATAACATTTACATTTACCCTGATGGACTACCCTGCAGTGGGGAATAAGTTTCATTACACTAGAAGTCTTTCAGAAAGCGCTGTAACTAGGTTTAAGGATATGATTCCTTCTTTATGTTCTCTAATGTCATATACCAACACAGAGCAGAGTAGCTACCTAAACTCTGTAAGGGAGTTAGAGTATCTTGTCAATAGTTTTACATCCTCATTGAAGACAACTTTGGATGCTGTAGCTCCTCTGAAAAAGAGAACTTTAAATCAGAAGTGTCTGACTCCGTGGTATAACTCACAAACTCGTAGCTTAAAGCAGATAACCCGTAAGTTGGAGAGGAAATGGCGTCTCACTAATTTAGAAGATCTTCACTTAGCCTGGAAAAAGAGTTTGTTGCTCTATAAGAAAGCCCTTCGTGAAGCTAGGACATCTTTCTACTCATCACTAATTGAAGAAAATAAGAACAACCCCAGGTTTCTTTTCAGCACTGTAGCCAGGCTGACAAAGAGTCAGAGCTCTATTGAGCTGAGTATTCCATTAACTTTAACTAGTAATGACTTCATGACTTTCTTTGCTAACAAAATTTTGACTATTAGAGAAAAAATTACTCATAACCATCCCAAAGATGTATCGTTATCTTTGGCTGCTTTCAGTGATGCCGGTATTTGGTTAGACTCTTTCTCTCCGATTGTTCTGTCTGAGTTATTTTCATTAGTTACTTCATCCAAACCATCAACATGCTTATTAGACCCCATTCCTGCCAGGCTGCTCAAGGAAGTCCTACCATTATTTAATGCTTCAATCTTAAATATGATCAATCTATCTTTGTTAGTTGGTTATGTACCACAGGCCTTTAAGGTGGCAGTAATTAAACCATTACTTAAAAAGCCATCACTTGACCCAGCTATCTTAGCTAATTATAGGCCAATCTCCAACCTTCCTTTTCTCTCAAAGATTCTTGAGAGGGTAGTTGTAAAACAGCTAACTGATCACCTGCAGAGGAATGGTCTATTTGAAGAGTTTCAGTCAGGTTTTAGAATTCATCATAGTACAGAAACAGCATTAGTGAAGGTTACAAATGATCTTCTTATGGCTTCGGACAGTGGACTTATCTCTGTGCTTGTTCTGTTGGACCTCAGTGCTGCTTTTGATACTGTTGACCATAAAATTTTATTACAGAGATTAGAGCATGTCATAGGTATTAAAGGCATTGCGCTGCGGTGGTTTGAATCATATTTGTCTAATAGATTACAGTTTGTTCATGTAAATGGGGAATCTTCTTCACAGACTAAAGTTAATTATGGAGTTCCACAAGGTTCTGTGCTAGGACCAATTTTATTCACTTTATACATGCTTCCCTTGGGCAGTATTATTAGACGGTATTGCTTAAATTTTCATTGTTACGCAGATGATACCCAGCTTTATCTATCCATGAAGCCAGAGGATACGCACCAATTAGCTAAACTGCAGGATTGTCTTACAGACATAAAGACATGGATGACCTCTAATTTCCTGCTTTTAAACTCAGATAAAACTGAAGTTATTGTACTTGGCCCCACAAATCTTAGAAGCATGGTGTCTAACCAGATCGTTACTCTGGATGGCATTTCCCTGATCTCTAGTAATACTGTGAGAAATCTTGGAGTTATTTTTGATCAGGATATGTCATTCAAAGCGCATATTAAACAAATATGTAGGACTGCCTTTTTGCATTTACGCAATATCTCTAAAATCAGAAAGGTCTTGTCTCAGAGTGATGCTGAAAAACTAATTCATGCATTTGTTTCCTCTAGGCTGGACTATTGTAATTCATTATTATCAGGTTGTCCTAAAAGTTCCCTAAAAAGCCTTCAGTTGGTTCAGAATGCTGCAGCTAGAGTACTGACGGGGACTAGCAGGAGAGAGCATATCTCACCCGTGTTGGCCTCCCTTCATTGGCTTCCTGTTAATGCTAGAATAGAATTTAAAATTCTTCTTCTTACTTATAAGGTTTTGAATAATCAGGTCCCATCTTATCTTAGGGACCTCATAGTACCATATTACCCCATTAGAGCGCTTCGCTCTCAGACTGCGGGCTTACTTGTAGTTCCTAGGGTTTGTAAGAGTAGAATGGGAGGCAGAGCCTTCAGCTTTCAGGCTCCTCTCCTGTGGAACCAGCTCCCAATTCAGATCAGGGAGACAGATACCCTCTCTACTTTTAAGATTAGGCTTAAAACTTTCCTTTTCGCTAAGGCTTATAGTTAGGGCTGGATCGGGTGACCCTGGACCATCCCTTGGTTATGTTGCTTTAGACGTAGACTGTGTTTCATAATTATTGTATGGCCTTGCCTTGCAATGTGGAGCGCCTTGGGGCAACTGTTTGTTGTGATTTGGCGCTATACAAGAAAAAAGTTGATTGATTGATTGAGGTGGAACATGTACTGCATAATACTCCAGTGGCTTTGGCAAACAGCATCCAAGCCCCGGCCCATTGTAGCTGACTGTGAAATAGATTTGCAACCTCTTCAAGTGTGAAGTTAATAAATGTTCCTGCGGGGCATTAGTTTTTCTTGTTCTTAACTGCTTCTATGTCTCCCCTTTGGGCACAATCTATAAACTCAAATGATGCTATATTAAATACATATGTATATAACATTATTTGAACATCATTTGAACGTGCAACAGAATACTATTCTGCTGCACACTTTATATCTCATTTCTCATCACACTTCCTCAGCCAGTCAGATTTAATGTTATCCATCACATAATGAATATAAAATAGAATATCATTTATCGCCATTGCAATAATACAATGAAATTTAAAGTGCAGGACCTTATTAGTGACAAAATATATATACTAAAACATATTAAACTAGAGCACTGCGCTCATAAAGCACAAACCTCTGCCAATACGAGTTTCCAATTCCACAAATTTTTAGTTAGAAAAAAATTGTCAAGGCCAAAGTCCTGTTAGAAGTGGGTTTTCATGAGCTAAATTAAATGTGATGGAATGTCAGAAATGTGTATTTAGTTCATGCACTTGAATTAAAGATTTTTTTTTGTGGTGTCAGGTTTTTTCCCCTCACTTTTTTCAGTTTATAAATTCTTTTTCAGTTAATTTTCATAGAACACAAGTAGAAGATAGACAAACAGGCATAAAATTGTAACCTCCATCCAATTTTGGTGGTGTAGGTAAATCCATAACAGAAAAATGAGTGTAACTGAGGCACTTTTGATCCGAGATATAATGCAAAATGTACATTAAATGCAGTACATTTCATTACCTCAAACCAAATTCGTTGGCGGAGTTAGAGAGACATGAACTGTCTGTGTGTCTGTCAGTAGTTTCCTGTGTCTGTCAGTGCTTCCTGTAACATCGTGACAATGTAGGAATGTCTCCGTCACGTGCGCACAGCAGGGGGGCAGAGAGGAGGTGAGAACGCAGCCTGCAGGATCTCTGCACAGAGAAAGTTTAGTGCACAGTCTGGCAGACTGTGTACTCTGATTTCTCTTCTAGTTTATATTTGTTCTTGTGCTGAGCTGCAGGTCTGCACTCTGAGTTTTGTTATAGTTTCTTTCTTCCTTTGACCGCGAGCTGCGTGCGCGCGGATGTGAACAAACCGTCCGTGAGTAAATGTGGAGATGTCTAGAGTTATACAGTAGTGTTCAGAATAATAGTAGTACTATGTGACTAAAAAGATTAATCCAGGTTTCGAGTATATTTCTTATCTCTTGTTACATGGGAAACAAGGTACCAGTAGATTCAGTAGATTCTCACAAATCCAACAAGACCAAGCATTCATGATATGCACACTCTTAAGGCTATGAAATTGGGCTATTACTTAAAAAGTAGAAAAGGGGGTGTTCACAATAATAGTACTGTGGCATTCAGTCAGTGTGTTCGTCAATTTTGTGGAACAAACAGGTATGAATTGACTACTGGTGGTTGGCTCTCACTGCGGTATTGTATCACTTCCTGTTCCGGAGCACAGCGGTGTTTTTCTGTATCTGTTAGCTGTTTAATCTGCGCAGTCAGATTGATCTACTTATCTAGATTACGATTTGTTTCCCAGTGTAATCTTTACGTGCCTTAACTAAAGCACTCCTTCTGCTGAATCACCTCTAAATTATTTACACATTATTCACTTTGCGTGTTTTTAGGAATCCGCTAGCTTAGCATAGCTACTAGCTCTTAGCCGATTTAGCATGGCGGCTTCTCCTGTCTCTCCCGCACTTTTCTGCTCTGGGTGTGAAATGTTTAGTTATTCCTCGGCCTCCTTTAGCAGTAACGGTACTTGTAATAAGTGTAGCTTATTCGTAGCTTTGGAGGCCAGGCTGGACGAACTGGAGACTCGGCTTCGCACCGTGGGAAATTCTACAGCTAGCCAGGCCCCTGTAGTCGGTGCGGACCAAGGTAGCTTAGCCGCCGTTAGTTACCCCCTGGCAGATCCCAAGCAGCCGGGAAAGCAGGCCGACTGGGTGACTGTGAGGAGGAAGCGTAGCCCTAAACAGAAGCCCCGTGTACACCGCCAACCCGTTCACATCTCTAACCGTTTTTCCCCACTCGGCGACACACCCGCCGAGGATCAAACTCTGGTTATTGGCGACTCTGTTTTGCGAAATGTGAAGTCAGCGACACCAGCAACCATAGTCAATTGTCTTCCGGGGGCCAGAGCAGGCGACACTGAAGGAAATTTGAAACTGCTGGCTAAGGCTAAGCGTAAATTTGGTAAGATTGTAATTCACGTCGGCAGTAATTGCACCCGGTTACGCCAATCGGAGGTCAATAAAATTAACATTAAATCGGTGTGTAACTTTGCAAAAACAATGTCGGACTCTGTAGTTTTCTCTGGGCCCCTCCCCAATCAGACCGGGAGTGACATGTTTAGCCGCATGTTCTCCTTGAATTGCTGGCTGTCTGAGTGGTGTCCAAAAAATGAGGTGGGCTTCATAGATAATTGGCAAAGCTTCTGGGGAAAACCTGGTCTTGTTAGGAGAGACGGCATCCATCCCACTTTGGATGGAGCAGCTCTCATTTCTAGAAATCTGGCCAATTTTCTTAAATCCTCCAAACCGTGACTATCCAGGGTTGGGACCAGGAAGCCGAGTTGTAGTCTTACACACCTCTCTGCAGCTTCTCTCCCCCTGCCATCCCCTCATTACCCCATCCCCGTAGAGACGGTGCCTGCTCCCAGACTACCAATAACCAGCAAAAATCTATTTAAGCATAAAAATTCAAAAAGAAAAAATAATATAGCACCTTCAACTGCACCACAGACTAAAACAGTTAAATGTGGTCTATTAAACATTAGGTCTCTCTCTTCTAAGTCCCTGTTGGTAAATGATATAATAATTGATCAACATATTGATTTATTCTGCCTTACAGAAACCTGGTTACAGCAGGATGAATATGTTAGTTTAAATGAGTCAACACCCCCGAGTCACACTAACTGTCAGAATGCTCGTAGCACGGGCCGGGGCGGAGGATTAGCAGCAATCTTCCATTCCAGCTTATTAATAGAGTATCTCATCAATAGTTTTACATCCTCATTGAAGACAACTTTGGATGCTGTAGCTCCTCTAAAAAAGAGAGCTTTAAATCAGAAGTGCCTGACTCCGTGGTATAACTCACAAACTCGTAGCTTAAAGCAGATAACCCGTAAGTTGGAGAGGAAATGGCGTCTCACTAATTTAGAAGATCTTCACTTAGCCTGGAAAAAGAGTCTGTTGCTCTATAAAAAAGCCCTCCGTAAAGCTAGGACATCTTTCTACTCATCACTAATTGAAGAAAATAAGAACAACCCCAGGTTTCTTTTCAGCACTGTAGCCAGGCTGACAAAGAGTCAGAGCTCTATTGAGCTCAGTATTCCATTAACTTTAACTAGTAATGACTTCATGACTTTCTTTGCTAACAAAATTTTAACTATTAGAGAAAAAATTACTCATAACCATCCCAAAGACGTATCGTTATCTTTGGCTGCTTTCAGTGATGCCGGTATTTGGTTAGACTCTTTCTCTCCGATTGTTCTGTCTGAGTTATTTTCATTAGTTACTTCATCCAAACCATCAACATGTTTATTAGACCCCATTCCTACCAGGCTGCTCAAGGAAGCCCTACCATTATTTAATGCTTCGATCTTAAATATGATCAATCTATCTTTGTTAGTTGGCTATGTACCACAGGCTTTTAAGGTGGCAGTAATTAAACCATTACTTAAAAAGCCATCACTTGACCCAGCTATCTTAGCTAATTATAGGCCAATCTCCAACCTTCCTTTTCTCTCAAAAATTCTTGAAAGGGTAGTTGTAAAACAGCTAACTGATCATCTGCAGAGGAATGGTCTATTTGAAGAGTTTCAGTCAGGTTTTAGAATTCATCATAGTACAGAAACAGCATTAGTGAAGGTTACAAATGATCTTCTTATGGCCTCGGACAGTGGACTCATCTCTGTGCTTGTTCTGTTAGACCTCAGTGCTGCTTTTGATACTGTTGACCATAAAATTTTATTACAGAGATTAGAGCATGCCATAGGTATTAAAGGCACTGCGCTGCGGTGGTTTGAATCATATTTGTCTAATAGATTACAATTTGTTCATGTAAATGGGGAATCTTCTTCACAGACTAAAGTTAATTATGGAGTTCCACAAGGTTCTGTGCTAGGACCAATTTTATTCACTTTATACATGCTTCCCTTAGGCAGTATTATTAGACGGTATTGCTTAAATTTTCATTGTTACGCAGATGATACCCAGCTTTATCTATCCATGAAGCCAGAGGACACACACCAATTAGCTAAACTGCAGGATTGTCTTACAGACATAAAGACATGGATGACCTCTAATTTCCTGCTTTTGAACTCAGATAAAACTGAAGGTATTGTACTTGGCCCCACAAATCTTAGAAACATGGTGTCTAACCAGATCCTTACTCTGGATGGCATTACCCTGACCTCTAGTAATACTGTGAGAAATCTTGGAGTCATTTTTGATCAGGATATGTCATTCAAAGTGCATATTAAACAAATATGTAGGACTGCTTTTTTGCATTTACGCAATATCTCAAAAAATCAGAAAGGTCTTGTCTCAGAGTGATGCTGAAAAACTAATTCATGCATTTATTTCCTCTAGGCTGGACTATTGTAATTCATTATTATCAGGTTGTCCTAAAAGTTCCCTAAAAAGACTTCAGTTAATTCAAAATGCTGCAGCTAGAGTACTGACAGGGACTAGAAGGAGAGAGCATATCTCACCCATATTGGCCTCTCTTCATTGGCTTCCTGTTAATTCTAGAATAGAATTTAAAATTCTTCTTCTTACTTATAAGGTTTTGAATAATCAGGTCCCATCTTATCTTAGGGACCTCGTAGTACCATATCACCCCAATAGAGCGCTTCGCTCTCAGACTGCAGGCTTACTTGTAGTTCCTAGGGTTTGTAAGAGTAGAATGGGAGGCAGAGCCTTCAGCTTTCAGGCTCCTCTCCTGTGGAACCAGCTCCCAATTCAGATCAGGGAGACAGACACCCTCTCTACTTTTAAGATTAGGCTTAAAACTTTCCTTTTTGCTAAAGCTTATAGTTAGGGCTGGATCAGGTGACCCTGAACCATCCCTTAGTTATGCTGCTATAGACGTAGACTGCTGGGGTTTCCCATGATGCACTGTTTCTTTCTCTTTTTGCTCTGTATGCACCACTCTGCATTTAATCATTAGTGATCGATCTCTGCTCCCCTCCACAGCATGTCTTTTTCCTGGTTCTCTCCCTCAACCCCAACCAGTCCCAGCAGAAGACTGCCCCTCCCTGAGCCTGGTTCTGCTGGAGGTTTCTTCCTGTTAAAAGGGAGTTTTTCCTTCCCACTGTAGCCAAGTGCTTGCTCACAGGGGGTCGTTTTGACCGTTGGGGTTTTACATAATTATTGTATGGCCTTGCCTTACAATATAAAGCGCCTTGGGGCAACTGTTTGTTGTGATTTGGCGCTATATAAAAAAATTGATTGATTGATGAATCAGGTGTCCCCTATGTAAGGATGAAGCCAGCACCTGTTGAACATGCTTTTCTCTTTGAAAGCCTGAGGAAAATGGGACGTTCAAGACATTGTTTAGAAGAACAGCGTAGTTTGATTAAAATGTTGATTGGAGAGGGGAAAACCTATACGCAGGTGCAAAACATTATAGGCTGTTCATCTACAATGATCTCCAATGCTTTAAAATGGACAAAAAAAAAAAAAACAGAGACACGTGGAAGAAAACGGAAAACAACCATCAAAATGGATAGAAGAATAACCAGAACGGCAAAGGCTCACCCACTGATGAGCTCCAGGATGATCAAAGACAGTCTGGAGTTACCTGTAAGTGCTGTGACAGAAGACGCCTGAGTGAAGCTAATTTATTTGCAAGAATCCCTCGCAAAGTCCCTCTGTTAAATAAAAGACGTGCAGAAGAGCTTACAATTTGCCAAAGAACACATCAACTGCCTAAAGAGAAATGGAGGAACATTTTGTGGACTGATGAGAGTAAAATTGTTCTTTTTGGGTCCAAGGACCACAGACAGTTTGTGAGACGACCCCCCAAACTCTGTTTGTAGCGTCAACAGCAGATGCTACTATTATTGTGAACACCCCCTTTTCTACTTTTTTTTTTTTACTAATAGCTCAATTTCATAGCCTTAAGCTTTAAGGCTTAAGAGTGTGCATATCATGAATGCTTGGTCTTGTTGGATTTGTGAGAATCTACTGAATCTACTGGTACCTTGTTTCCCATGTAACAATAAGAAATATACTCAAAACCTGGATTAATCTTTTTAGTCACATAGCACTACTATTATTCTGAACACTACTGTATGTACTGAACAACGTGCTACATTCTTAGGAGTACTGAGTGCACTGTACTTGATGTGGACATGTCCTGTCTCTGTCCGATTTGCTTCGTCCTTTGCGCACCTCACGCTGTTGTAGCGTCGAGCTGCATCATCTCGGCACTGGGTTGCTTCTACGCGGCGGTGTCATGACGACGCCAGACGCAACTCGAAGCAGCCCCGGTGTGAAAGGGGCTTTAGTTGACGGTCATCTTTCACACAGAGCTTGGAAATGTACCAGAGATACTTCATGAGAGAAAACTAAATTTTATCTCTGTTTTTATCTTTCTCAGGGAATATCTCTGACACATTTTCTTCCACTGAGGCAGTTTTATCTTTAATTCACAAATAGATCATGGTGTATCGCATTTATATATGAATAAATACTTCATTATCATCTCTTGCCAGAAAATGGAAGCACGTGCTTGACAAGCTGCTGTTGTATAATGTATGAGATACCATGATTCACACTTCAGAGCAGAAGCTTTTCATTTCTTTAAAGCATCAGTCATTGTATTGTCATGTACCTTTTACTACACTTGATAGAATTTATTTTTGAAAATAAGATTCATAAGCATGTACTGATCCAATCTCAAAGATAAGCATCTGCTCCAATCATGGCATTTTTTTTTACAGTCTGATTGATAGCTTTAGACATGCGTCTCACCCTGATCTTTCTGCAGTATATTTCGTAAGTGGAAAGTTGATAGAATCGTACAATAACTCATGATTCAATTCGATTCCGATTCTTGGGGTGACGATTCGATTCACAATCGATTTTCGATTCAGAGCTCTGAGAAATAGTTATATTACTTAAAAAATGTTTACGTTTAAGAAAATGCAGCTTTACAAGGTTAATCAAGTGATTCTAGATGTAAATTTACTTATCTGCTTTGCTCGTTCGGAGTTGGCTGGCAGGTTAGCGGGTCGGCAGATAATGCTGCTCCCCTCTTTTTAGCTCCGGGTGATAGCGTAGCATGTGGGCTTGTGGATTTGAAATGTTTCCGAAGTACTTGACTTTCATTTTGCAGATTCTGCACACTGCATAAGTCATGTCAAGCTCCTTACGCAGCAAATAATAAAATCCAAAATGCGCCCAAACGTTTGCTTTCAGCAAAGACGGTGCTGGCTGAATCAGCTCTTCGTCCGCCATGCCAAGCTACAGCCAATGAACTCTCGAAACTTCACAGTGCTTTAATAGCGAAACAAAGCATGCAGCGAAACAAGATGAGTCATTGGATAAATGCTGGACTTTGTCCCGCCCATCGGACGCTCAGCGTGTCTGGGGGTTTATGGGGCAGTGGGCTGGCCTCGGCTGGCCCGGACGCCCAGCTTCTGCATGATGATTGGATGATCTGTCTTAGGCTGAATCCTTTTGATTGACAGTGAAATGAGCGAATCAGCGATCTTTTGGTGTAAACATCCGTGGGAGCATTTTCATTCTTTTCTGAGTTGAAACGGAGACTTTCCTAATCCTCTTAGCGACATCTTTGTTAAAAACGACTAGCGACAAATCGAGCTTCTATTTCTGGTGGGTTTTTTTTGTAGCTGCTTGTGTTTGGAGACTGACTTCTATCGCAGTTTCTGTCCCTACCGAGCAGCGGGTGCCACTGAGCTCCTCCACCGTCACAAAGCACTCACAGGCGAAGACACTTCACACTAGCCTCGTTTCTGCAACCGTTTCTGCAGCGCAACTCCAGTTTAAAGCGTGAAACACTGAAGCAATGGTTCGATTTGGCTCGTGGCTCTTTGATTCGCTGCTCCTCAGAAGCGGCAAGCCCACGTCCCAACCGCTCCCAAAGCCACCAAAACATCATGAGTCATTCCTGTGTATCTCTGCAGCGCACAAGTGTTTGAAGCACGCCGGACTACCCCCACCCTCGCGGGGACGCTGTAGTACAGAAGAAGTTGCCTGACAAACAGTACACGCAGCGAGTAAGCAAGATTATGTTTAAAAAAATGCTTTAAAAAAATCGATTCTTGGACATTTTGGATCGATTCAGAATTGTAATAAATAAGAATCGCGATTCGGACGTGAATCGATTTTTTCCGACACCCCTACTGATAGCTGCCACTCAGTGCTTTCTACCTCACCAGCACAGTCACAGCACTTTTCAGAAGTGTTCCAACTGCCCACATTTGGGATTAGCTTCAGGCTCTCCTGTGTATCTTCACCCATACATAATTGTGTGGCTTTTTACAGTTTATTTCACTTTTGCTTCCCATGAAGATTTCAGTTCGCGCCATGCAAACCTGTATTCTACAACCACCGTAGAGTTTGTTGGCAATTGGCTACCTGTATCTGCGTTACAGCCATGAACTGGACAGAACTGTGTACTACCTTCTCTTCAGTTTCATCTCTCATTGACCATTATTACTGACACCTAGTGGTAAAACACAAACCATCACATCCCTCTTGAAGTGAATATTACTACAATGCTGCAATATGTGGAATTGATAAGTAATACAAACCCCCCCCCCCCCCCCAAAAAAAAAAACAAAACAAAAACAAATTGTTTGCTATTTTGTAAAAGAAACCATTAAAAGCAACTTTAATTATATTGGGTCACACGAATATCAAACAAGCAAACAGTGGCTTTAGTGGCCACCAGGACCCTGCAATTACCAACAAGGCTTCACAAGCAACTTGATAGACCTATCTGTGCTTAGTTAATGTTATGGTCATTGTGCATGTTAAAAACACCAACATGGCCCACAATTACAGCTTCTTTCATTCTCACTCCTATCTATCAGAATGCCAAATTTCAGAGCAGGCTATGCTGTAGTTTTTACTTTCTTACATACTCATGGAATTGTGTAGACACACTTACTGACACACACATATGCACCTCCCTTTCAACCCAAACAAACAATATGGCAAAGTCTTCATTTCACTGCAAGTGTATTCCTCATTTTCCATTTCAGGAGCATGTTGACATGTGAAAAATAGATCTGGCAGAACTTCAAGAACACAAAAGTCATATGTTGGGAAAAAATAAAACTGTAGAGACAAGCAAGTGAGCAAGGCTGGAGGACTGAGGAGACAGTAGTTGCTGGAGAGTACGAAGGGTGGGGTAGAATGACAGGAAGGTTAAAGTGAAGAGAGGAGACAGTTAACTGTGTGATCTCTAAATGCTGTTGACGCTGGACAGCAGGCCTTATGTAACTGTTTATGAGTGCACGATGAAGCATTTTACTGCAATGCTTTGAGTTGTGCAGCTGGAGCTCCTCTTCTCTGAATAAAGGGTTTTGGCTCTCTCTCTGTTCATGAGGCCTCCTATGCCTGCCCACAAGTTCACAGCCTAAATATAAATGAAATGGTAAATGGACTGCATTTATATAATGCTTTTCCATCTGCATCAGACGCTCAAAGCACTTTACAATAATGCCTCACATTCACCCCAATGACAGGCTCCTGCCATGCAAGTTGCCCACCAAACTCTGGGAGCCCTTAGTGATTTTCTGGTCAGGCTGGGATTTGAACAGAGGATCCTCTGGTCTCAATCCCAATGCTTAACCACTAGACCATCACCTCCCCCTATATAAACAATTAAAAATGGGGTAAAATAGTAAGTGATGAGCTGTAAAGAACATCAAAGCTAAGATGACTATATGCTATGGCATTACAACCCCTGGCAAAAATTATGGAATCACCGGCTTCAGAGGATGTTCATTCAGTTGTTTAATTTCGTAGAAAAAAAGCAGATCACAGACATGACACAAAACTAAAGTCATTTCAAATGGCAACTTTCTGGCTTTAAGAAACACTATAAGAAATCAAGAAATAAAGATTGTGGCAGTCAGTAACGGTTACTTTTTTAGACCAAGCAGAGGAAAAAAATATGGAATCACTCAATTCTGAGGAAAAAATTATGGAATCACCCTGTAAATTTTCATCCCCCAAATTAACACCTGCATCAAATCAGATCTGCTCATTGACATTGACCCTATGCCATGACACTGACCCTATGTATCTTTTTGCAAGGAATGTTTTTTGCAGTTTTTGCTCTATGGCAAGATGCATTATCATCTTGAAAAATGATTTCATCATCCCCAAACATCCTTTCAATAGTCCAAAAAATCAACATAAACTTGTGCATTTATTGATGATGTAATGACAGCCTTCTCCCCAGTGCCTTTACCTGACATGCAGCCCCATATCATCAATGACTGTGGAAATTTACATGTTCTCTTCAGGCAGTCATCTTTATAAATCTCATTGGAAAGGCACCAAACAAAAGTTCCAGCATCATCACCTTGCCCAATGCAGATTCGAGATTCATCACTGAATATGACTTTCATCCAGTCATCCACAGTCCACAATTGCTTTTTTTTTTTACAATTGCTCATTGTAACCTTGTTTTTTCTGTTTAGGTGTTAATGATGCCTTTCGTTTAGCTTTTCTGTATGTAAATCCCATTTCCTTTAGGCGGTTTCTTACAGTTCGGTCACAGACGTTGACTCCAGTTTCCTCCCATTCGTTCCTCATTTGTTTTGTTGTACATTTTTCGATTTTTGAGACATATTGCTTTACGTTTTCTGTCTTGACACTTTGACGTCTTCCTTGGTCTACCAGTATGTTTGCCTTTAACAACCTTCCCATGTTGTTTGTATTTGGTCCAGAGTTTAGACACAGCTGACTGTGAACAACCAACATCTTTTGCAACATTGCGTGATGATTTACCCTCTTTTAAGAGTTTGATAATCCTCTCCTTTGTTTCAATTGACATCTCTCGTGTTGGAGCCATGATTCATGTCAGTCCACTTGGTGCAACAGCTCTCCAAGGTGTGTTCACTCCTTTTTAGATGCAGACTAACGAGCAGATCTGATATGATGCAGGTGTTAGTTTTGGGGATGAAAATTTACAGGGTGATTCCATAATTTTTTCCTCAGAATTGAGTGAGTCCATATTTTTTTCCTCTGCTTGGTCTAAAAAAGTAACCGTTACTGACTGCCACAATCTTTTTTTCTTGATTTCCTATAGTGTTTCTTAAAGCCAGAAAGTTGCCATTTGAAATGACTTTAGTTTTGTGTCATGTCTGTGATCTGCTTTTTTTCTACAAAATTAAACAACTGAATGAACATCCTCCGAGGCCGGTGATTCCATAATTTTTGCCAGGGGTTGTAGTGGCAAAAAACATTCCATCGTGCTTCAGACTCGCCTCCTCACTTACAAAACCGATTTCTCTTCTCTTGTGCTGGACAACAGCAGATGATTAATGTCTCATCAGAAACTGTGCACATGTACATTCACACACACCACATATTTCAGATTACTAGAGGCTTCTTCCAGAGCCCCTCATTGCTGTAAAAGAATGAATCATTTAGAGCAAACCAAAAACCTGCAGACTGAAAAAAGTGATGCAATTTTTTAAGTTCTATTTTCTTTGAAATCCTCACTGTATCATGCTCCTCTAAGTTATTTGCAGGGGTTCAATTAAACAGAAGCCATATAACACAGTCTTGTGTAGCTATCTACCCCCCCCCCCCCCCCATCCCGTGACTCCATTCATTGAAGATGACCTGTCACCCCAAGCTGTGTCAGTTCAAGAGCTTGAACCTTGTGTGTCCTGAAATTTGAAACAAATAAAAATCTCCAGTGGAGGGAAAAAAAAAATGATGCATCAGATATTCAAGGCAACTGCAGTCTGCAGATATATAGTTGCAACTGCTGCCTGAAAAGGATTGGCTGCTGTGCATGGTTGCTCCGACACCAATATGAATGTGACTTAAGTTCTGACTACACTACAACATTATAGCAGTTTTGCTTATGGCTAAAATTATGGCTGTGAAAAAAATATTATGGGTAATCAACCGACGAAAGCATTCCCAATTATACTACCTGTCTATGTTCATGCAGAGGGCACTTAAACTGTATTGTTCTAGTCTACCATGTTCAAAGTGGATACCGGCTTTCACTGTGGAGACAACCTGTGATGGGCTGGTTTCCCATCTGGGATAAGTCATAGACTCTCATTCACATCATGGTATGGAATCCAGGTTTAAGCACAGGCATCGATGGGCCTCATGCCCTATACCAGGGGTCGGCAGCGAGGGCCGAGACACTGCAGGTTTTCCTTGCAGCCAATCACCTCAGCAGGTGGATTGCTGATGGGCTTCTCCCCTGAACATAAACACCCGATCGTCACTGAAATCACCTGCTGAGACACCTGATCATTAATGAACTGCTGAGGTGATTGGTTGTAAGGAAAACCTGCAGTGTCTCGGCCCTTCATGGCACATGATTGCCCACCCCTGAACTATACAGTACTTATAAACTGCTGTATAAAGTTTTTGTTGGAATGACATGCACCAAAAGAACATGAAGAAGAATGGTGTTCATACTAAACATCCTTCCATTTTCTTCCGCTTTATCCGGAGTCGGGTCGCGGGGGCAGCAGCTCAAGCAAAACCGCCCAGACCTCCCGATCCACACACACCTCCCCCAGCTCCTCCGGGGGAACCCCAAGGCGTTCCCAAGCCAGCCAAGAGATGTAGTCCCTCCAGCGTGTCCTGGGTCTTCCCCAGGGCCTCCTCCCAATGGGACGTACCCGGACACCTCTCCAGCGAGGCATCCAGGGGGCATCCAGAAAAGATGCCCGAGTCACCTCAACTGACTCCTTTCGACGTGGAGGAGCAGCGGCTCGACTCTGAGCTCCTCCCGAGTGACCGAGCTCCTCACCCTATCTCTAAGGGAGCGCCCAGCCACCTTGCGGAGGAAACTCATCTCGGCCACTTGTACTAGCGATCCCGTTCTTTCGGTCATGAGCCAAATCTCATGACCATAGGTGAGGATTAGAACGTAGAATGATCGGTAAATCAAGAGCTTTGCCCCCCTACTCATACTAAAATCCAGAAACAAATTAATTTCAGCATATAGGAAGTCCAGGTAAAGGCTTTCTATTTACAGTAGTGTTCAGAATAATAGTAGTGCTATGTGACTAAAAAGATTAATCCAGGTTTCGAGTATATTTCTTATTGTTACATGGGAAACAAGGTACCAGTAGATTCAGTAGATTCTCACAAATTCAACAAGACCAAGCATTCATGATATGCACACTCTTAAGGCTATGAAATTGGGCTATTAGTTAAACAAAAAAAAAAGTAGAAAAGGGGGTGTTTACAATAACAGTAGTGTGGCATTCAGTCAGTGAGTTTGTCAATTTTGTGGAACAAACAGGTGTGAATCAGGTGTCCCTATTTAAGAATGAAGCCAGCACCTGTTGAACATGCTTTTCTCTGTGAAAGCCTGGGGACAATGGTACGTTCAAGACATTGTTCAGAAGAACAGCGTAGTTTGATTAAAAAGTTGACTGGAGAGGGGAAAACTTATACGCAGGTGCAAAAAATTATAGGCTGTTCATCGATAATGATCTCCAATGCTTTAAAATGGACAAAAAAAAAAAAAACAGACGCGTGGAAGAAAACGAAAAACAACCATCAAAATGGATAGAAGAATAACCAGAATGGCAAAGGCTCACCCATTGATCAGCTCCAGGATGATCAAAGACAGTCTGGAGTTACCTGTAAGTGCTGTGACAGTTAGAAGAAGCCTGTGTGAAGCTAATTTATTTGCAAGAATCCCCCACAAAGTCCCTCTGTTAAATAAAAGACATGTGCAGAAGAGGTTACAATTTGCCAAAGAACACATCAACTGGCCTAAAGAGAAATGGAGGAATATTTTGTGGACCGATGAGAGTAAAATTGTTCTTTTTGGGTCCAAGGGCCACAGACAGTTTGTGAGATGACCCCCAAACTGTGAATTCAAGCCACAGTTCACAGTGAAGACAGTGAAGCATGGTGGTGCAAGCATCATGATATGGGCATGTTTCTCCTACTATGGTGTTGGGCCTATATATCGCATACCAGGTGTCATGGATCAGTTTGGATATGTCAAAATACTTGAAGAGGTCATGTTGCCTTATGCTGAAGAGGACATGCCCTTGAAATGGGTGTTTCAACAAGACAACGACCCCAAGCACACTAGCAAATGAGCAAAATCTTGGTTCCAAACCAACAAAATTAATGCCTCGTAGATGTGAAGAAATCATGAAAAACTGTGGTTATACAATTAAATACTAGTTTAGTGATTCACAGGATTGCGAAAAAAGCAGTTTGAACATAATAGTTTTGAGTCTGTAGCGTTAACAGCAGAAGCTACTATTATTGTGAATACCCCCTTTTCTACTTTTTTTTTTTTTTTTACTAACAGCCCAATTTCATAGCCTTAAGAGTGTGCATATCATGAATGCTTGGTCTTGTTGGATTTGTGAGAATCTACTGAATCTACTGGTACCTTGTTTCCCATGTAACAATAAGAAATATACTCAAAACCTGGATTAATCTTTTTAGTCACATAGCACTACTATTATTCTGAACACTACTGTACATGCTGCACACTGTCTCCAGGAGGGCCAAGATATGCCAACAGGATGATGACTCTCTATACAGCTAATGTAACGCTGCCGTGCCTACACCATAGAGGGAAAACAGGACACGAAGTACCCGGATGTTCAATACAGCATGTGTGTCGAGTGAATGTGGAGGCCAGAATGCCAGAAAGAAAACAAAAAGAACAAAGAAATAAAAATGAAAACCCAAGACAGACACAACTGTTTGCCCCCTTTGGTAATGGCACAGCATGCTCCTTGCCAGCACACAGCCAGGCGTGAGTCCTCACTCTAGCTTTCATATGTGCAACTATGGTGTTTACACTCCAGGCTTGGTGGTTTGATATGCAACTGTGCAAAGCACAAATGGCTGCGCACATCAGTCAAGATAATGTTGGAGTGCAGTGTTGCTGTACTGCAGCGGAGATGGGAATTTGTTCTTTGGTTGAAATGTCTCCACTGAGAGAAGAGGACTAGAGAAGATCTGAATGGGACAGACCTTCGTGGTTACTCTGAGCAGAGTGAGTCAAAAGGCTGAACAGTAATTATGACAAAAAGACAGCTGTCTTATTCCCTCCACCATCTACCCCCCATGTCCCTGCAGTTGGTTACTGTGGCATCGTGTTCACGCTGACTCAGTGTTTTCTATTCATTTTAACCCCGCTGTGGTGACTGCGGATCTAACCAAGGACAGATAAGACACAAAAGCTTTCCACGTCAAGCACGATGTGCACTCCCCTCATCATGTCCTCAGCCCTTTTTTCTAGTTCTTTGTTCCTTAATCAGTGTGCTGGATCCTGCCCTGATGAGTGCTGACAGGGAGAATGAACTTTAAGAATCTTAGTAAAAGGCAGACTTAATCAAAGACAGACCAAGGAAGCAGGAGCAGGGTTGACACAAGATTTGAGGAAAATATTTATTTATTTTTTGCTATAAAAATCTAAAATGCCCCCAAGGGGACAAGCCTCTTTTTTTTTTTTTTTTTTTTTTTTTTTTTTTTTAATAAACAGCTACTTTAGTTACGCAGTTATGACAGACTGCTGATCAATCTTCATACTGTAATTTGAGAAACAGTCGCCTGTTTGTTGTTCTCCTACTCCTTCCGGGTCCTACAGCTGATTTCCACCAAACTTGACCCCAGAACTGCCCTTAAAAACTTTGTTTTGGAAAAGGTCAAGGTCAAATTAAAGACTGTGGTTAAATTGAAGACTGTGGAAAATGCATTAAGCAGCACATTCCACGGCGAAAAGAAACCAGATTTACGAGGTCTATTAGATAATAAACCGACCCTTTTATTTTTTTTTTTTTAACTATATGGATTTGAATGACGTGCGATTACACCAATCATGCTTGAACCCTCGTGCGCATGCGTGAGTTTTTTCATGCGTGTCGGTGACGTCATTTCCCTGTGGGCAGGCCTTGAGTGAGATGTGGTCCCGCCCTCTCGGCTGAATTCCTTTGTTTCACACGCTGCTCGAGACGGCACACCTTGCTTTATCAAAATTTTTACTGGACCTGTGAGGAATATCCGAGTGGACACTATTCGAGAAATTAAGCTGGTTTTCGGTGAAAAGTTTAACGACTGATGAGAGATTATGGGGTGTTTCTGTCGCCGTAAGGACTTCCCACGCAGCGGGACGTCGTGCAGCGCTTCCAGGCGCCGTCGTCGGCCTGTTTCGACCTGAAAACATCCTAATTTAAGGCTTAATTCACCCAGGACGTCGTGAGAGAACAGAGTAGATTCAGAAGAGGCCGGCATGAGGACTTTATGCGGACATTCCACTGTTTAAGGACATTTTTTAATGAAAGACGTGCGCGCAAATTCGCCGAGTCGTTTCCGTGACGACTCGGCAAATCTGTGTGCGCCGCGACAGGAAAAACACCTCCGTGTTGAAAACCATTTGTAAAATTCAGGCGGCTTTTGATGGCTTTCAACAAGTGAGTAACTGAGAAATTGTTTAACAGCTTGGGCATGTTCCAACTTGTCCGTTAAGGTTTCCAACCTTTCCTGTCGCGACCCCCCGCGGTTGGGTCCGGCCCGACGTGCGACTCTGCCCGCATGTTCTTTCATTACAAAATGTCCGTTAACAATGGAATGTCCGAATAAACTCCTCATGCCGACTTCTTCTGAAAGTTCTCTGTTCTCTGACGACGTCCTGGGTCAACAGAGCCTGAAATGTGGAAGTTTTCAACTTGAAACGGCGAGACGCTGCCGCCTCGAAGCGCAGATCGCCATCAGGCGCCGTGGGCCGTCCTTACGGCGACACTACCAGACCAAAATCTCTCATCAGCCGTTAAAATTTTTACCGAAAACCAGCTGAATTTATCAAATGGTGTCCACTCAGTTGTGCCTTACAGTTTTGAAAAAAATTTGATCAAACAAAGCAGCAGTCTCTGAGCCATTCCTAAACAATGAAGGAAAAAAAAAAAAAAAAATCGACGAGAGGGTGGGCCACTCCTCACTCAAAGACTGCCACAGGCGAATGACGTAACCGACAGGCGTGAAAAAACTCTCGCATGCCCACGAGGGTTCAAGCATGTCTGATGTAATCACACGTGATTCAAATCCATATGGTTTTTGAAAAAATAATAAGGTCGGATACTTTTCTAATAGACCTCATATATCTGGTAAAGGACCAAGGCAAAATGTGTTGTAGTCAGTGGAGGGTGTGTGCAGTAGCAGATGGTTCGCTACACCTTCACAATGTAGCTATTATATTAATAATATCACAGTGACATCTAATGATAGTGTTTAGTACACTGCCCTTTAGCTATGGAAGCTAACCTTACCATCACAATCTGACAAGATGAGTTGTCCGAGATACCGACTCAGCACTTGTGAATGATTAGGTTACGAGAGAAATCCATGCCAACTTCAACCTTAAAACTATTGCTGCCTCTTCATCTCCCCCCACCCCACCCAAAGAAAAAAAAAAAAAACAAACAAACAATGCAGTCTGCTACATGAGGTACTCAAATCAACATTCTGCTTCCTGTCTGAACAATTTTTTTGTTTGTTTGTATATTTAAGTGTTCCTTTCTGGTAGAAATAAGCTTTTGGATCAGATCGAGGAGCTGTCCACGTGTGTGTTGCTGCGTCCCAATGGGGATGACACCCTAGCGCCACACCACTTTCTAGCATCATGTGGTCCTGAAATGACTGAATGATTTTCCAACAACTGATTTATCTACAACACCTGATGAAACATAAAACGAACATTTATGTTTGACAGTAGGAGGAAACCCACAGACACAGGGAGAGTATGCAAACTTCACACAGAAAGCAATTAGGCTTAAGGGGAATCAAACCTACAATCTTCTTGCTGTGAAGCAAGAGTACTGACCAGAATGCTGACTGGATATGCCTGCTATGAAGCCAACTAAATATGAAAGCGACAGTATGTAGCATAACTGAAAAGCTAACTGAACTGAAAACAAACAAATTAGCTTTAAGGCTAATAACAACTAAACATAAAGTTAACTGCACCTAAAGCTAACTAAATACTAACACTCCCTCTGCTGAATCACCTCTAAATTATTTACACATTATTCACTTTGTGTGTTTTTAGGAATCCGCTAGCTTAGTGCAGCTACTAGCTCTTAGCCGATTTAGCATGGCGGCTTTGCCTGTCTCTCCTGCACTTTTCTGCTCTGGGTGTGAAATGTTTAGTTATTCCTCGGCCTCCTTTAGCAGTAATGGTACTTGTAATAAGTGTAGCTTATTCGTAGCTTTGGAGGCCAGGCTGGGCGAATTGGAGACTCGGCTCCGCACCGTGGAAAATTCTACAGCTAGCCAGGCCCCTGCAGTCGGTGCGGACCAAGGTAGCTTAGCCGCCGTTAGTTTCCCTCTGGCAGATCCCGAGCAGCCGGGAAAGCAGGCCGACTGGGTGACTGTGAGGAGGAAGCGTAGTTCTAAACAGAAGCCCCGTGTACACCGCCAACCCGTTCACGTTTCTAACCTTTTTTCCCCACTCGACGACACACCTGCCGAGGATCAAACTCTGGTTATTGGCGACTCTGTTTTGAGAAATGTGAAGTTAGCGACACCAGCAACCATAGTCAATTGTCTTCCGGGGTTCAGAGCAGGCGACATTGAAGGAAATTTGAAACTGCTGGCTAAGGCTAAGCGTAAATTTGGTAAGATTGTAATTCACGTCGGCAGTAATGACACCCGGTTACGCCAATCGGAGGTCACTAAAATTAACATTGAATCGGTGTGTAACTTTGCAAAAACAATGTCGGACTCTGTAGTTTTCTCTGGGCCCCTCCCCAATCGGACCGGGAGTGACATGTTTAGCCGCATGTTCTCCTTGAATTGCTGGCTGTCTGAGTGGTGTCCAAAAAATGAGGTGGGCTTCATAGATAATTGGCAAAGCTTCTGGGGAAAACCTGGTCTTGTTAGGAGAGACAGCATCCATCCAACTTTGGATGGAGCAGCTCTCATTTCTAGAAATCTGGCCAATTTTCTTAAATCCTCCAAACTGTGACTATCCAGGGTTGGAACCAGGAAGCAGAGTTGTAGTCTTACACACCTCTCTGCAGCTTCTCTCCCCCTGTCATCCCCTCATTACCCCATCCCCATAGAGACGGTGCCTGCTCCCAGACCACCAATAACCAGCAAAAATCTATTTAAGCATAAAAATTCAAAAAGAAAAAATAATATAGCACCTTCAATGCACCACAGACTAAAACAGTTAAATGTGGTCTATTAAACATTAGGTCTCTCTCTTCTAAGTCCCTGTTAGTAAATGATATAATAATTGATCAACATATTGATTTATTCTGCCTTACCGAAACCTGGTTACAGCAGGATGAATATGTTAGTTTAAATGAGTCAACACCCCCGAGTCACACTAACTGTCAGAATGCTCGTAGCACAGGCCGAGGATTAGCAGCAATCTTCCATTCCAGCTTATTAATTAATCAAAAACCCAGACAGAGCTTTAATTCATTTGAAAGCTTGACTCTTAGTCTTGTCCATCCAAATTGGAAGTCCCAAAAAACAGTTTTATTTGTTATTATCTATCGTCCACCTGGTCGTTACTGTGAGTTTCTCTGTGAATTGTCTGACTTAGTGCTTAGCTCAGATAAGATAATTATAGTGGGCGATTTTAACATCCACACAGATGCTGAGAATGACAGCCTCAACACTGCATTTAATCTATTATTAGACTCAATTGGCTTTGCTCAAAATGTAAATGAGTCCACCCACCACTTTAATCATATCTTAGATCTTGTTCTGACTTATGGTATGGAAATTGAAGAATTAACAGTATTCCCTGAAAACTCCCTTCTGTCTGATCATTTCTTAATAACATTTACATTTACTCTGATGGACTACCCAGCAGTGGGGAATAAGTTTCATTACACTAGAAGTCTTTCAGAAAGCGCTGTAACTAGGTTTAAGGATATGATTCCTTCTTTATGTTCTCTAATGCCATATACCAACACAGTGCAGAGTAACTAACTAAACTCTGTAAGTGAGATAGAGTATCTCGTCAATAGTTTTACATCCTCATTGAAGACAACTTTGGATGCTGTAGCTCCTCTGAAAAAGAGAGCTTTAAATCAGAAGTGCCTGACTCCGTGGTATAACTCACAAACTCACAGCTTAAAGCAGATAACCCGTAAGTTGGAGAGGAAATGGCGTCTCACTAATTTAGAAGATCTTCACTTAGCCTGGAAAAAGAGTCTGTTGCTCTATAAAAAAGCCCTCTGTAAAGCTAGGACATCTTACTACTCATCACTAATTGAAGAAAATAAGAACAACCCAAGGTTTCTTTTCAGCACTGTAGCCAGGCTGACAAAGAGTCAGAGCTCTATTGAGCCGAGTATTCCTTTAACTTTA
Organism: Thalassophryne amazonica; assembly: GCF_902500255.1. Classification (NCBI taxonomy): domain Eukaryota; kingdom Metazoa; phylum Chordata; class Actinopteri; order Batrachoidiformes; family Batrachoididae; genus Thalassophryne; species Thalassophryne amazonica. Next base: position 83,341,042 of record NC_047108.1, read on the forward strand.
ACTAGTAATGACTTCATGACTTTCTTTGCTAATAAAATTTTAACTATTGGAGAAAACATTACTCATAACCATCCCAAACATGTATCGTCATCTTTGGCTGCTTTCAGTGATGCCGGTATTTGGTTAGACTCTTTCTCTCCGATTGTTCTGTCTGAGTTATTTTCATTAGTTACTTCGTCCAAACCATCAACATGTCTATTAGACCCCATTCCTACCAGGCTGCTCAAGGAAGCCATACCATTATTTAATGCTTCGATCTTAAATATGATCAATCTATCTTTATTAGTTGGCTATGTACCACAGGCTTTTAAGGTGGCAGTAATTAAACCATTACTTAAAAAGCCATCACTTGACCCACCTATCTTAGCTAATTATAGGCCAATCTCCAACCTTCCTTTTCTCTCAAAAATTCTTGAAAGGGTAGTTGTAAAACAGCTAACTGATCATCTGCAGAGGAATGGTCTATTTGAAGAGTTTCAGTCAGGTTTTAGAATTTATCATAGTACAGAAACAGCATTAGTGAAGGTTACCAATGATCTTCTTATGGCCTCAGACAGTGGACTCATCTCTGTGATTGTTCTGTTAGACCTCAGTGCTGCTTTTGATACTGTTGTAAAACTTTCCTTTTCGCTAAAGCTTATAGTTAGGGCTGGATCAGGTGACCCTGAACCATCCCTTAGTTATGCTGCTATAGACTTAGACTGCTGGGGGGTTCCCATGATGCACTGAGTGTTTCTTTCTCTGTTTGCTCTGTATGCACCACTCTGCATTTAATCATTAGTGATTGATCTCTGCTCCCCTCCACAGCATGTCTTTTTCCTGGTTCTCTCCCTCAGCCCCAACCAGTCCTAGCAGAAGACTGCCCCTCCCTGAGCCTGGTTCTGCTGGAGGTTTCTTCCTGTTAAAAGGGAGTTTTTCCTTCCCACTGTCGTCAAGTGCTTGCTCACAGGGGGTCATTTTGACCGTTGGGGTTTTTACGTAATTATTGTATGGCCTTGCCTTACAATATAAAGCGCCTTGGGGCAACTGTTTGTTGTGATTTGGTGCTATATAAATAAAATTGATTGATTGAAATTGATTGATAGCTGTGAAAAAATATTATGGGTAATCAACCGCCAAAGCATTCCCAGTCATACAGGTGGTATGACTGGGAATGCTTTGGCAGGCTATGTTCTTGGAGAAGACATTTAAGCTGCATTGTTCTAGTCTACCATGTTCAAAGCGGATACCAGCTTTCACTGTGGAGGCAACCTGTGATGAGCTGGTGTCCCATCTGGGATAGGTCATAGACTCTCATCCACTTCATGGTATGGAATCCAGGTTTAAGCACAGGCATCGATGGGCCTCGGGGACTATACGGTGCTTACAGCATAAACTCGTGCATAACTTTTTTTCTGGAATGGCAGGCACCAAAAGAACATGAAGAAGAATGATGTTCATACTAAACATCTATAAAGAAATTAATTTATATATAAGTTCCTCATTTTTTTATTTTATTCCTTTCCTTTTCTTACTGCAAGATATTTGTTTGGGCATGTCCATAGGACAGTGACCTATTTTACAGTATTTGCAAACTGGAAAGACAAGCTGCAAACGAACAAGACTGCACAAAAGAAACAGAACTGAGGTGAACAGCAGCATTACAGTTAAGGTCTCTTCAAATATTTAATCCTGCAGCACAACGGCAGCATTATCAGAGCAGGAGGACAGCAAATGAAAATAAATTGTTTTGTTGACATTGTCCAAAACAGGCCACAGAGTGCAGCAAACACAGTGCTTCATTCACAGCCAGATACAATGAAGGACATGTACAAGCACACACACCTCACCACTTGAATGTTACAATTCAACAGAGACGCGCATACATACAGTGCATCTGCAAAGTATTTACAGCGCTGCACTTTCTCCACTTTTTTTTTATGTTCCAGCCTTATTCTAAAATGGATGGCATAATTTTTTTTTCCTCAAAATTCTACACACAACACCCTATAATAACAATGTGAAGTTTTGTTTTTTGTTTTTTTTTTTGTTTTGTTTCTTTTTTATTTTTGCTAATTTATTAAAAAAAGAACTAAGAAATCACATGTATATAAGTATTCACAGCCTTTGCCATGAAGCTCAAAACGGAGCTCAGGTGCATCCTTTTTCTGCTGATCATCCTTGAGATGTTTCTACACCTACAGCTTAATTGGAATCCACCTGGGGTAAATTCAGTTGATTGGACATGATTTGGAAAGACACACAATATAAGGTCCCACAGTTGACAGTACATATCAGAGCAGAAACAAAACATGAAGTCAAAGGAATTGTCTGTAGACCTCCAAGACAGGATTGTCTTAAGGCACAAATCTGGGAAAGGGTACAGAAACACTTCTGCTGCTCTGAAGATCCCAATGAGCACTGTGACCTCCATCATCCATAAATGAAGAAGTCCAGATCCACCAGGACTCTCCCAAGAGGTGGCCGCCCATCTAAACTGCGCAATCAGAGGTGGTGACCGAGAATCCAATGGTCACTCTGTCAGAGCTGCAGTATTCCTCTGTGGAGAGAGGAGAACCTTCCAGTAGGACAACCATCTCTACAGCAATCCACCATCAGGCCTGTACGGTACAGTGGCCAAACAGAAGCCACTCTTTAGTAAAAGGCACATGGCATCCCACCTGGAGCTTGCCAAAAGGCATCTGATGGACTCTCAGAGATACATCAAGCTCATTTTAATCATTTAAGCTTCTGAGGTCAAGAAGACTGAGTGCAAATTTTGGTGCTGATCACAGCAACAATCTGAAATTGCGTCTGAAAAGGACAGTTTTGCATATTTTGCTAATTTTCAAAAGAACTATCTTGGTGCAAATGGGCATGGAGTTCAGCTCAAGCCAGTGAACACATCCATATAAGGTACTTGAATGTGCGATATACGGTTTGGGAGTTAAAGGCAAAAAAGTAAAGGTGCTGCTATAGCACCCCCTATAGGCGGATTTGTTTAAACTTTTTGTGTCTGAGTTATGTACATGATTTTGTACCAGTTCTGAAAGTGGCACCTCACTAGCTTGTACGGTCTAGGCTCCAGTATTGCATTTAGTGTGGGTGGGGGGCTGAAAATGCCATACTACATATGCCAGGCCTGCATGTGGTGCTGTAATGCTTCCACAAAAACCAGAGAAGAAGAAGTGGCAGTCAGAGATGGACTTAAAGAAAAATAAATGACTTATCAGCTATTATATGCCATTGCAAAACATTAATGTAAATGTGATGGTTGTTTCATGGTTGATAAGAAACTGAGATCCTGTTTCAGCAAAAGCAATGCAAAAGCCAGTTAGGAAAGACTGAGCTAATCTAATAATTCAATGGAACAGCAAAGAGGCCTGGCTAACATCATCAAATTGTTATGTAACATTACTCAACATCTTTTGTGTTGTGTCAATTCAGAGCTTACAGTGATAATGACAAACCGAGATAGTTGTCAGGATGTCGTAGGAAAGAAATGTTTCAAATATTAAGATCCTGATTGAGAGATGAGACCAGCATTTTGTTATCTAAACAAGACAAGCACACATACAACAAGAAACCCACAACATCCCTCTGCCTGTTCAGTCTTGCATGCTCCCTAAGGACTACTCCACCTGTCATACATGACCAAGCAGTATGTAACATTTGCATGACAGAGATAGGGACAGAAAAGAAAAGAAACAAAAAAACTAGAGCACTGTGCTCATAGTGCGCCAACCTCCTCTAACACTAGTTTCTAATTCCACTAATTTTTACCTTGGAAAATAATTTTCAAGGTAAAAGTCCTGTTACAAGTGGCTTTTTATAAACTAAATTAGATGTGATGAAATGTCAGGAGTATGTATTTAGTTCATGCACTTGAATCAGAGGTTTTTTTGTTGTGGTGTCAGGATCAACTTTTTCAGTTTCTGAATTCTTTTTGAGATCATTTTTGCAGGACATTGGTTATCTCTGCTATGCATAATTTGTCGGTGCTTTTTGGGACTTCGTTTCAGACCGATAACTGGAAGATCAACAAACAGGCATCAAATTAAAACCTCCATCCAATTTTGGTGGTGAAAGTAAACCCATAACAAAAAAAGTGAGTGATTGAAGCACTTTGTTTGAGATATAATGCAAAACGTACACCAAATGGGCTTTTCAACATTAAGTTCAAATGTCCACAAAATCAACAATCCAGATCAAACTTGGCGATAGTGAGTGCCAATCTGCACCTCACTTTCAAATATGAGAGTGATTTGGGCACATTTGAATAAGATATAATGTAAAATATACATTAAGTGGGGTTTTCCATGTTAAATGTAAATGGCCACAAAATCTGTAACCTGGATTAGATCCAGATCAAACTATGTCAATCGATAAAGGATACCATCCTATATAACGCTCTCAAATATGAAAGAAATCTGATCTTTTCTGACAGTTATGAATTTTTGAAAATTCATTCAATGTTAAAGGATAGGGATTTTTTTTAAATTTTCCAAGATTTTTCCTGACTGACCTTTGACATGGAAAACTGAATCAGTTCTTGCCTATCAGGATATGAATCCTCTGTAAAAGATTTCATAACAGTATATGAAAAATTGTGGGTTACAGGCTGTTCACAAACAGGGAAGATAACATAAATTCAGCCCAACTTTGTTGGCAGGGGTAAAAAACAAAACAAAAAAAAAAAAAGTCTGACATTTAAAACTTCTACATGTGACACACCTACTAGCAAGCAGACTCAGAAGTTGTATCCTCTTTCATTTTGAACTTAAAATTAGCACACATTGCGGCTGAGGATGACAGAGACACAAAATGACGAGATCCTTGCATTCAACACTATCGCCACAAGGCATGTTGTTACCGTAGTCTGGCAGAGAGACTGGAACAAAAGCAATTGCTACGAAAAATGAAGGGAAAAAGGTGCTTAGACACCGCCAAGAGCCTCTCCCAGTCCTCTTCCTAGTTACATAATCACTTTATCAGTACAGTCGGCTTGTCCCTGCATTTTCTGCTTGTTCCGTGCGGAATACTTTGTGTATGTAGTTCTATCAAACAACCTCCTGGAAAACCCTTTTCATATGTACTTTTGTGCATGTTTGCACTGCACACGAAACATCATACAACCTGCGCATAGGCTCATCTTTCAGCCTGTCAAACAGAGAGGCCAATGCACATGAAACTGCTTAGAAACAACAAAGCAGAATGTACAAAAAGCTTAATTGATTAAACAAACAAAAAAAAAAACCCTCACTGCTTCATTTGTAAACAGTCCTGACATGACTAGTGATTTGTTATTTTTCATCCTTCTGTTACGTTACTGGACAATCCGGGCCTCATCACAAACTTTTCTTAGGACACATATTTCAAAACCTTTTCTGGACCGAATACCAAAATTGTGGTCAGCTAACCAGCACACCCCCACACCGTTCTTGCCCAAACCACTGCACAGTTTTAGCTGGAGGGCAAATTCCACTTCGAGTTAACATTCTGTCTAGAAATATATACAGTAGTCTTGGTTGAAAGGTGTATCTGTTGTTTCATTGCTGCAAATTCAGTATCAAACTAGAGAGTGCTCCAAGGGCACATACATACACCACCACACTAATTTATAACTGCAAGAGATAAATGTTAGCAGGATTAAGCACAAAAAAAAAATTACAAAAAAAAAAAAAATACAAAACTGATTTTCTTGAAACTTGGTGAAAGGGTGTAGTATGAATCAAAGAAAAAACCTTAACTTTTTTTGGGGGGGGGGTTAAGGGATTTTTCACCCCACTTTCTTCAACATTGTGAGATGAGACATTTTTCAACATTTTCAAGAGATAATGCACAAAATTTTACGGGAAAAATATACAGATTTGAAAATGCCTTTAAAAATTAGCGAAACAATGAGTAGGGCTGAGAATCTTTCAGTATATCACAATTCAATTCGGTTTCGTGGGGTCACGATTCAATTCAATATCAATAATTGTTTCAAAACAATTTTAAATTCCAAGATCAATTTTCGATTCTCAATTAATTCAGTACATAGAGCTGCTAATTTCAGGAGCAACTCAAGTGAGCTGCAGTATGCTAAGAAAAATGGTGTGACAAATGATGCCATGAAAGCAAAGTGAAAAGAGATTATGTAAGTTTATATCTGAAAAAAGTAATGTAAACAAAAACTAATCTATAAATAATCATTTTCACAATGCTGTAGACGCACAGGTATTTTGAAATGAAACAGGTGTTGGTTTGAATTATTCTTTTTGCATGTTCAGAATTGGCTGGAATTTTTTAAAGTGAACCAGAATAAAAAAAAAAAAAAAAAAAAATTCTGATTACGTCCACCAAGGAAGTAATAAAATTGCCTGCATTTATGTGTCTGTCTGCCAGCAGGATTACGTCAAAACTTTTCACCAGAGATAGGTATTGAGCCATGGAATTTAGAACCCATTAAATTTTGGAGTTGATCAATATCTGAATCCGGATTCTGGATCAAGTTTCACTTTATACAGGCTTTGAATGATTACTTTTAGCAGGATTATGTCAAAACTACTGCATGGATTTTGCCGAAACTTTCAACACACATACATATTAGGCCAGGGAAGACTTCATTAAAGATGATCTGGATCAAGATTTCTCTTTTTATACACTTTGAAGAATTACTTTAAAACTACTTCATAGATTCTCACCAAATTTGTACCACAGATAGATATTAGAGCATAGAAGACCCCATTAAATTTTGGAGGTGATCCAAATCTGGATTGGAGGACATCAGAAATCTCTGATTGCTCTTGTTTGTAATGTTTTAATCTGTTTTAAAAGCAGGAACCTAAGTTAAATATTATGCAAAATTCAGATTTCATTATTACATTTCATTCACAAATAATGTTTAAAACATCACTTCATCTATGTAAACTGTCAACTTTGTAAAAAAAAAAAAAATAAATAGTCCACGTTGTCTCAAAGCACATGCAGCACAGTCTGATCTAATACAGAGACAGTGATTGAACACAAATATGCATCATCCGCTTTGGCTTGTATGTCCCTAGTTTGTTAGAAAACAGGAAGTAAACAAATTCCAATTATTTTTTTTACAAATATTGTAGACGGAGTGATGCAGGATTTCCACTCTTCTCACCAAATTTTCACCACGGGAAAAGGGAAACAACTGCTGTGGTTTCCTTTCCGCAACAATTAGAGTGGCAATATTTACATTATCTCTTGAGAAATTTGTGAAAATCACTATTTCACAATGTTAAAGATAATTAGTACTCTACAAGCACCTGCTTTTTTTCATAGATTTTTTTTTTCACATTATATCTTGAGAAATTCAGAAATCTCAAAAGGTGAAAGAAAGTGGAAAAAAATGATTCCTTGATATGCCCCTTCATTGGATTTGCTCCAAAGGTTACTAGTTTCTTCCTTGGTCCAGACCCCACCCTTTCAACCAGTTTCAAGGAAATCAGTTTTGTAGTTTCTGCATAATCCTTATCAGAAAAACAGCAACAAAAACACTACCGTGCATCCGGAAAGTATTCATAGCACTTTTCTTTTTCCACACTTTAAAGTTAGTCTTATTCCACAATGAAGTAAATTAATTTATTTCCATCAAAATTCTACTCACAACACATCGTAGTGACAACACGAAAAAGGTTTTGTTTTGTTTGTTTGGTTTTTTTTGCAAATTTATTAAAAATAAAAACCAAAGAAATGACATGTACACAAATATTCACACCCTTTGCTCAATACTTTCTTGATGCACCTCTGACAGCAATTACAGTCTCAAGTCTTCTGGAATATAATGACATGACCTTGGTGCACCTATCTTTGGGCAGTTTTGCCCAGTCCTCTTTGCAGCACCTCTCAAGCTCCACCAGGTTGGATGGGGAGCGTCGGTGCACAGACATTTTCAGATCTCTCCAGAAATGTTCAATCGGATTCAGGTCTGGGCTCTGGCTGGGCCACTCAAGGACATTCACAGAGTTGTCCTGAAGCTACTCCTTTGATATCTTGGTTGCGTGCTTAGGGTCATTGTCCTGCTGAAAGATGAAACCACACCCCAGTCTGAGGTCAAGAGTGCTCTGGAGCAGGTTTTCATCCAGGATGTCTCTGTACATTGTTACATTCATTTTTCCCCTCAATCCTGACTAGTTTCCCAGTTCCTGCCGCTGAAAAACATCCCCACAGCATGATGATGTGACCACCATGCTTCACTGTAGGGATGGTGCCTGGTTTCCTCCAAACATGACACCTGGCATTCACACCAAAGAATTCAATCAGTCTCATCAGACCAGAGGATTATGTTTTTCAGAGTCTGACAGTCCATCGGGTGCCTTTTGGCAAATTCCAGGCTGCCATGTGCCTTTTACTCAGGAGTGGCTGATGTCTTGCCACTCTACCATACAGGCCTGATTGGTGGATTGCTGCAGAAATTTGACTTCATGCTTGGTTTGTGTTCTGCAGTGTTTAGCAGTGGGACCTTATATGTAGACAGGTGTGTGCCTTTCCAAATCATGTCCAATTAACTGAATTTACCCCAGGTGGACTCCAATTAAGCTGTAGAAACATCTCTATGATGATCAGTGGAAACAGGAGGCACCTGAGCTCAACTTTGAGCTTCATGGCAAAGGCTGTGAATACTTATGTACATGTGATTTCTTAGTTTTTTTAATTATTATTTTTAATAAATTTGCAAAAAATCTACAAAAAAAAATAAAAAAAACTTTTTCACATTGTCATTATACAACCCCTGGCAAAAATTATGGAATCACCGGTCTCGGAGGATGTTCATTCAGTTGTTTAATTTTGTAGAAAAAAAGCAGATCACAGACATGACACAAAACTAAAATCATTTCAAATGGCAACTTTCTGACTTTAAGAAACACTATAAGAAATCAAGAAAAAAAAAAACTGTGGCAGTCAGTAACGGTTACTTTTTTAAACCAAGCAGAGGGAAAAAAATATGGACTCACTCAATTCTCAGGAATAAATTATGGAATAACCCTGTAAATTTTCATCCCCAAAACTAACACCTGCATCAAATCAGATCTGCTCGTTAGTCTGCATCTAAAAAGGAGGGATCACACCTTGGAGAGCTGTTGCACCAAGTGGACTGACATGAATCATGGCTCCAACACCAGAGATGTCAATTGAAACAAAGGAGAGGATTATCAAACTCTTAAAAGAGGGTAAATCATCACGCAATGTTGCAAAAGATGTTGGCTGTTCACAGTCAGCTGTGTCTAAACTCTGGATCAAATACAAACAACATGGGAAGGTTGTTAAAGGCAAACATACTGGTAGACCAAGGAAGACATCAAAGCGTCAAGACAGAAAACTTAAAGCAATACGTCTCAAAAATCGAAAATGCACAACAAAACAAAGGAGGAACGAATGGGAGGAAACTGGAGTCAACGTCTGTGACCGAACTGTAAGAAACCGCCTAAAGGAAATGGGATTTACATACAGAAAACCTAAACGAAAGCCATCATTAACACCTAAACAGAAAAATACAAGGTTACAAAGGGCTAAGGAAAAGCAATCGTGGACTGTGGAAGACTGGATGAAAGTCATATTCAGTGATGAATTTCGAATCTGCATTGGGCAAGGTGATGATGCTGGAACTTTTGTTTGGTGCCCTTCCAATGAGATTTATAAAGATGACTGCCTGAAGAGAACATGTAAATTTCCACAGTCACTGATGATATGGAGCTGCATGTCAGGTAAAGGGACTGGGGAGATGGCTATCATTACATCATCAATAAATGCACAAGTTTACGTTGATATTTTGGACACTTTTCTTATCCCATCAATTGAAAGGATGTTTAGGGATGATGAAATCATTTTTCAAGATGATAATGCATCTTGCCATAGAACAAAAACTGTGAAAACATTCCTTGCAAAAAGACACATAGGGTCAATGTCATGGCCTGCAAATAGTCCGGATCTTAATCCAATTTAAAATCTTTGGTGGAAGTTGAAGAAAATGGTCCATGACAAGGCTCCAACCTGCAAAGCTGATCTGGCAACAGCAATCAGAGAAAGTTGGAGCCAGATTGATGAAGAGTACTGTTTGTCACTCATTAAGTCCATGCCTCAGAGACTGCAAGCTGTTATAAAAGCCAGAGGTGGTGCAACAAAATACTAGTGATGTGTTGGAGCGTTTGTTTGTTTGGTTTTATGATTCCATAATTTTTTCCTCAGAATTGAGTGATTCCATATTTTTTTCCCTCTGCTTGGTCTAAAAAAGTAACCGTTACTGACTGCCACTATTTTTTTTCCTGATTTCTTATAGTGTTTCTTAAAGCCAGAAAGTTGCCATTTGAAATGACTTTAGTTTTGTGTCATGTCTGTTCTGCTTTTTTTCTACAAAATTAAACAACTGAATGAATATCCTCCGAGGCCGGTGATTCCATAATTTTTGCCAGGGGTTGTATACGTACTCAGTGCAGCGAAAAAAAAAAAAAAATCACGTCAGAAATGAGTCCAGTTTTTCCTTTCTCTCTTCCTCCTCACAGCCTCCAGACAGCACAGTGGATCTGTTTTGTGTGTGTATCTTACAAGAATTAGCAGCGTCAGTTAGCTCACTCAAATTATGTCTTGAGAGAGTCATTGTCCCCCCCGCCTGCGCACACACACACACACACACACACACACACACACACACACACACACACACACGCAACCTGGTCGGCGCTTGTGTGTGCATGTGCTCCCAAAGAAAGACTGTGTACGTCCTCAATGCAGCAAAAAAAAAAAAAAAAGAAAGAAAAAAAAATCACATCAGAAATGAGTCCAGCTTTTTTTCCAGGCAGCACAGTGGATTTGTTTTGTGTGACGCACATGTGCATGCACAATCACATGCGTGCGTGCGTAGAGTGCAATGGTACCAAACATATGGAATCAAATTTGCACTCTAAATGGAACTAAGCCGCACTCTAAATGCAATGCAACACAAATGGGATGAATTAATCCATGTCATGTGACATACAAAGCACCAATCAAATGACAAGGATCCACTCAGCCATTATATAAACCTCCTTGGTGAAGGCAAGCAGCTCCCAAACTGATCTGGTAGGATGAAGCATCACAAATACACCAATATGTCTGACAGTCATCAATGTACATATTCCAAAATCCTAAGTGGAATCCAAAGTTCATATTCGTACTATGCCAAAGTCTAAATCACATCATCTAGAGTTGCTAGGAGGTGATGTTTACGTCACTCAACAAAGCAATACTCACAGAGTAAACCCAAAAATACCAATGTTACAACTTAATCTCCAGACAATGAAAAGCAATCAAAGTTTCATGACAACAGGTGTGATCAGCCTCTCAGTACCTGTTTCTGGGAACCGGGATGTGAGAGGATGGGAAGAGTTGTCTCTCGGTAGAAGGGATGCTCTGCCTTTGTGCTGCCGTAAAGCTGCTGACCAGCTCTGCTGGTTTCCCTGGATTCCTGATATCCAAGTGCATGAGAGTCACCTGTCTGTTTGTGCCCGAGCAGTGAGTGGGACTGGCCCTCTTCAGGACCCCAGCGGAACTGGTGTCTTTTTGGTCCCCCAGGCCAGTCTAGAAAAATGAAGCAAGAACTCATTAAATCTAACCCATCATAATGAGGCCATTATCAGCATTCCTCCTTCAGCCACATCATGTCCTCTGACAGAAAGAGGTTAATTGTTTTCTTCAGCAGAGGGTATTCAAATGCCACTTTTCAAAGGAGCAGCATTGCTGGAAGCTCTAGTTTATTAAAGCCCTCCCAACACAGAGGCACCCTGAGAGCAGCCGTAAAGCCAGCTCTCTATCAATGACAAAGCTCCGGTCATGCGGAGGTCTTGAAAAATAAAGTCATACTGAGTTATGGTGTTGATTTATAAATAACATTAATACCGAAATAATAACTCCATTAATGTCAATTCTGTCATTGGTACAAAGTTAAAATATAACATATATCTTTTAATGTTGAATAATGCACTAATTCTGACGTTTTGTAACAAAGAGACAGATCGCAAAGGATTCTGGGTAAACGTGCCTCTGCTAAACACTGATTGGTTCAGTCACTCATTATGTAAACCAACACGTTAATGTGACGTCTGTCGTGTGTTGGTGTTTAAATGTGCTTTTGTAAAATATTCCATTTTTTTATTTGTAAAAACAGGCATTTTTACAGAGCCCTGGAAGTGTCATCGCAAAATTTTTTGCATGTGGAGAGAATGTGCGCATGTTTGCGCACATTCTCTCCACATTCTCTCTTTACAACATTCATTTGATGTTGTAAAACGTGCTTTACAGTGTGCAAGATGATTTTTCATGCAGGAATTTTTTGGACCAAGTTTCAGGTTAATCGTGCGTCCTGCATCGTGTAGTGTTCATGGAGTATCAAGCTGCGGTCAACATCTGATGACCACCTCCTGATCGCCGATCGTATGGTCGAATGAGAATCAAACCTGTTTGATATATTATTGTGGTCGGCCGTCGTGAGGGTTTCCTGCTGCTGAAAGCTACAAGCAGCATCCAACCGTTCGCACTGTGCCTGTGTAAACACTGCAGAGCTGTCTTGTAATAATGTTATTATTATTATTATTATTATTATTATTTTGCAGTTGTTTTGTTTTTAAACTTCATTTGTAAAAAAAAAAAAAGCCATTTGCAAAGCAAAAAATTTGATTTGACAATCATCTGACATAACCGGGGTCAAAATAAATAGAACACTGCCATCTACTGGTTCCCAGACACTGCCATGAACACTACTGGCCAGTAGATGCTAGATGGCAGTAGAGGCTTTCAAAACAAATTCTAGATAATCCCTGTCTGCTCACATTTAAAATGCGTGGAATTTAACAAACGCAATTAAAAAAAAAATCAACGTCTATAAACGCAGAGAATATATTCAAGAGAGTTTTAGGCACTAGAGTTTAGTGCTGTTGTCCGTGGAGCCTGAACAGAGTGTCTGAAATGCATTTGTCCTGTCGTGACGTACTGAGATTACATCATCCTACCCAAAATCCACTGCGGGGCAGAGCATGTGCTCACAAAACCTTAACAATTAGCACATTACTTTAAAACTAAAACATATATCTGATATTTTTACTTTATGAAACTTCAGACATGACTAATTTTAAATAACTTGTCCAAAATTAGTTTGGTCAAAATTTGAACCATAAATTAAAAATGTATGCCTCTGGATGACTTAGGTCATATTGCAAGCATATCGGTATGGTGTTAAAGGAAATGTTTTTTTTCTTTTTGGGGCTGTTTTTCCTTTGTTTGCAGAGGACTGAGATGCTTTTTATACAAGCACTTCTCTTCTGTTTGCAGAGGTTATAACTATGCGTCTGTTACGAAACTTAACAGGTGGGTGCTGAACTAATTTTAAAAATGCTTGTCGCTGTTCATCTTTGTTTATTTTGTTTATCGGTTTAAAAGTTATCGGATAAAAATTAATCGGAAGATAATTGGTCAGATAATGGTTTTGAAAGTTATCTAAAAAGATAATCCGATACTGAAAGCATTATCTTCGATAATTATCTTATCGGATTATCGGAAGTGTGCCCACCACTGGGATTACACAGATTAAGGAGTGCTCCAGCCGGTTTAAAGACCGCCCACAGCGTCTGAGAGCGCGGCACGCTCCGAGTGCCGATCGACAGGCTCAAACCCCACTCAAACAACCAGATCATTTCCAACATGAAGGCTTTGTTGATCCGGGATGTCGTCTAACTTTCACAAAAAAGGCAGAAGGCGTGGACATCAGCACTTTTTCGGCACATTCTACTGTTACAGGAGTTTTTTTTTTTCCATGGAAAGAGAAGCGGAGGATTGTGCCACCGTGCCGCTCATGGCGCGGGATAAAACCACCTCCGTGTTGCTCTCACAGGACGGCTTTCAGATGGCTTTCAGACGGCTTCCGGCTGCTTTTCAGTCGTGTGAGTATCCGAGAAATTGTGCATGAGCTGGACATGCCCCAACATGTCCTGTGAGGCTTCATCACGGCGGTGCTTTGCGCCATGCGGCTCCGCTGCGACGCGCGGAGTTCCTCCGCACGTCTGTCTCAATGTGCCGAAAAAGTGTTGATGTCCACGTCTTCCGCAATTGCTGTGCTAGTCAGACGACATACCGGATCAAGACAGCGTCCAGTTTAGAAATGAATGGCACATTCCACTGTTACAGGAGTTTTTGTCATGGAAAGAGGAGCGGAGGAACTCCATGCGTCGCGGCGGAGCCGCATGGCGCAAAGCAACGCCGTGATGAAGCCTCACAGGACATGTTGGGGCATGTCCAGATCATGCATAATTTCTCAGATACTCACACGACTGAAAAGCAACCGGAAGCCGTCTGAGCCAGCTGAAAGCTGTCCTGTGAGACCAACACGGAGGTGGTTTTGTTCCGCGCCATGGTGGCGCAATCCTCCGCTTCTCTTTCCATGAAAAAAACTCCTGTAACAGTAGAATGTCCCAAAAAGTGCTGATGTCCACGCCTTCTGCCTTTTTTGTGAAAGTTAGACGGTGTCCCGGATCAACAAAGCCTTCACGTTGGAAATGATCTGGTTGTTTGAGTGGGGTTTGAGCCTGTCGATCGGAGCTCGGAGCGCGCCGCGCTCTCAGACGCTGTGGGCGGTCTTTAAACCGGCTGGAGCACTCCATCTGTGTAATCCCCATAAAATCGTCGCTGAAAGCCATCTAAATTTTCCGAATGGTGTCCACCTGGAGGTCTCTCACAGTTTCTGGAAAAATTTGATGCAGCAAAGCTCCAAATCGTTCAGACATTTATTCGCAATAAAAATCCGACGAGAGGGGTGGACCACTGCTCACTCAAAGCCTGCTCATAGGCGAATGACGCAACTGACAGGCATGAAAAAAAACTCACGCATGCGCACGAAGGTTCACGCTTGGCTGACACATGATTCAAATCCATATGGTTTTTGCAAAAAATAAAAAGGTACAATACTTTTTGGACAGACCTCGTATTTCCTTACTAGGAGAGCATATCTCACCCATATTGGCCTCTCTTCATTGGCTTCCTGTTAATTCTAGAATAGAATTTAAAATTCTTCTTCTTACTTATAAGGTTTTGAATAATCAGGTCCCATCTTATCTTAGGGACCTCATAGTACCATATCACCCCAATAGAGCGCTTCGCTCTCAGACTGCAGGCTTACTTGTAGTTCCTAGGGTTTGTAAGAGTAGAATGGGAGGCAGAGCCTTCAGCTTTCAGGCTCCTCTCCTGTGGAACCAGCTCCCAATTCAGATCAGGGAGACAGACACCCTCTCTACGTTTAAGGTTAGGCTTAAAACTTTCCTTTTGCTAAAGCTTATAGTTAGGGCTGGATCAGGTGACTCTGAACCATCCCTTAATTATGCTGCTATAGACTTGGTGACTGGTTTCTAAACACAATTATGACAGAGTTTTTTGGGAGAAGAGCGAGCTGCAGCAAGCAGCAGAGTTTCTCTTTTTTTTTTTTTAATAGTTTACATGTGCGCGTGAACGAGACAGTTGGTCCTCAAGTTGGGTCCTGCAGAGGCGGAAGGACCACTGAAAGCAGCCGTCATCCAGACTCAGCTCCTGCAGCAAATAATGATCTATATTGTTTCTTTCTCTTTTTGCTCTGTATGCACCACTCTGCATTTAATCACTAGTGATCGATCTCTGCTCCCCTCCACAGCATGTCTTTTTCCTGGTTCTCTCCCTCAGCCCCAACCAGTCCCAGCAGAAGACTGCCCCTCCCTGAGCCTGGTTCTGCTGGAGGTTTCTTCCTGTTAAAAGGGAGTTTTTCCTTCCCACTGTCGCCAAGTGCTTGCTCACAGGGGGTCGTTTTGACCGTTGGGGTTGTTCCATAATTATTGTATGGCCTTGCCTTACAATATAAAGCGCCTTGGGGCAACTGTTTGTTGTGATTTGGTGCTATATAAATAAAATTGATTGATTGATATCCTTCAAAATGACTCGACCCTAATCTGCATACCACCTGGGGCAGTTTATCAGAAAGGTGTTGTAACTGCAAGAACAGTATTCACAAGATGTTACTGAGTTGAAACAATAACAAAACAAGAATGTCAGAAAATGTTTAAAAAGAGGTGAAGATGACAGTCTTGTAGTTAAGCATTGGGCTTGAGACCACAGGATCCTTGGTTCAAATCCCAACCTGACCAGAAAAATCACTAAGGGCCCTTGGACAAGGTCCTTAATCCCCTAGTTGCTCCTGTTGTGTAGTGAGTGCCTTGTATAGCAGCACCCTGACATCAGGTGAATGTGAGGCATTATTGTAAAGCGCTTTGAGCATCTGATGCAGATGGAAAAGTGCTATATAAATGCAGTCCATTTACCATTTATAAGACATTGTGTGAGACTGCCCACAATCATGTTGTCATGTAAGTCTACAGTGATCAATACAACATAAAAGTAAGTGGGACCGAATCAGTCAACCAAAGATGATTCTGTAGATATGTACACAATTTGCCAATTCCTCTTTCACCCATAGCTCATACAGCACACCCAGTCCTGTTACTTTTCAGATACACCTCGTATATTGCTTTAATGGAATACAGTAAGTCAGCTGGATGACAGCTGTCATATGGTTCTAACTAGCAGCATGTCTTTTTTGTTTTGGTCATATATTGCTTTAGTGAAGAGGGTCTACTAATAATTAATACAATGATAACGTAATGTTTACATTCACATTAATTATGCTACTTTAACTACTCAGGCTATCTTCACTTTGGACTAAACTCAGAAGGCAATCGCAGTAACGACATATCACCATGTGTTCTTTAATAACCTAAATTTGAGAGGGAAACAAAAAAGCTCTACAAAAATTGGGAGTATGTAATGAGTAAAACATTAAACAATGTACATGATGTGTGTGCATTGTCATTTCAGCTGCTACCGTCTCAGGACGGGGTTGCCACAGTGGATACAGCCAGATCCACATTGGTAATTGGCACAAGTTTTACCCCGGATGCCCTTCCTGATGCAACTCCAGTTTCACCCGGAGAAACACACACACACACAGCCGCTGGTGTTCCAAAGAGGTCTAACATCCAAGTACTAACCAGATGCTGCACTGCTTAGCGTCTGAGTTCTGACGGGATCAGGCTAACACAGAGCAGACCAGCTGCGAACAAGATACATGATGTACAAGCTGATAAGAACTTTGAGTCAGGATTTCAAAAACCAAACCAGATACTGATGGCAGAAGCCATCTGATGACCTGACATGGAACAACCCTTCATCCAATTAAATTTCATACTTTAAACCATAAAATGTTCTCAAATGTACCTTTTCTAAAGGGATACATATAACTAATGTACTAGGTCAAAGTTATCGGCACAGTGGCTTAGTGGTTAGCACTGTTGCCTCACAGTAAGAAGGTCATGAAATCGATTCCCACCTGTAGCCTTTCTGTGTGAAGTTTGCATGTTCTCCTCATGTTTTCATGGGTTCTCTCCAGGTGCTCCAGCTTCCTCCCACCTCCAAAGACATGCAGGTTAGGTGGATTGGAAACTTTAAATTGTCCATAGGGGTGTGTGTGTGTGGGTGTGGGTGTGAGGTGTGCATGTGAATGTGTTTGTTTGTCTATATGTGGCCTTACATCAGACTTGTGTTCTGTCCAGGGTGTACCCCACCTGACACCCTATGGCTCCAGTGCCCGCCCACCCCACTCTGTGACCCTTAATTGGAGTAAGCGGTTGAAGATGAGTGAGTGACTATGTGAGCGTTCTCATATGCAAAAAAAAAAAAACAAAAAACAAAAAAAAGACATTTAGGCCACCATGAGAACTGAAAAAAATATTAGTTATATTAGTTGTCATTTTGATGCCTGTTTAACTGTACTAATTACTTCATATAAATCACCAATATTGGAGCCCAGGTTTATATGGGCTCTCTGTTGGGACTGTTTACACTGAGACTGCTACCTGCTGCTTTGGACTTGAATTAACAGTCTTTTTCAAGACTTTTTTACCTTTTTTTTTTTTTTTTACTTTTTTACTGTGCTCCAACGCCTAAGGAAGACCTCTAACGGTCGAAACATCGCGACGGAGCACTTTTATCTGCTAACTTTCATCAGCGTTGGCAAGCTAACTAGCTTGCTAACGCTTTCGTTTTTTATTTATTTATTTATTTTATTTTTTTTTCTCTTTTAGCACTGTTGTCGTGCGTTGCCTGTGCTGCTTCATGGCCTGTTTGGTGCCTTGATTGGGGCACTCCTTCTGCTGAATCACCTTTAAATTATTTACACATTATTCACTTTGTGTGTTTTTAGGAATCCGCTAGGTTGCGTAGCTACTAGCTCTTAGCCGATTTAGCATGGCGGCTTCTCCTGTCTCTCCCGCACTTTTCTGCTCTGGGTGTGAAATGTTTAGTTATTCCTCGGCCTCCTTTAGCAGTAACGGTACTTGTAATAAGTGCAGCTTATTCGTAGCTTTGGAGGCCAGGCTGGGCGAATTGGAGACTCGGCTCCGCACCGTGGAAAATTCTACAGCTAGCCTGGCCCCTGTAGTCGGTGCGGACCAAGGTAGCTTAGCCGCCGTTAGTTCCCCCCTGGCAGATCCCGGGCAGTCGGGAAAGCAGGCTGACTGGGTGACTGTGAGGAGGAAGCGTAGCCCTAAACAGAAGCCCCGTGTACACCGTCAACCCGTTCACATCTCTAACCGTTTTTCCCCACTCGACGATACACTCGCCGAGGATCAAACTCTGGTTATTGGCGACTCTGTTTTGAGAAATGTGAAGTTAGCGACACCAGCAACCATTGTCAATTGTCTTCCGGGGGCCAGAGCAGGCGACATCGAAGGACATTTGAAATTGCTGGCTAAGGCTAAGAGTAAATTTGGTAAGATTGTAATTCACGTCGGCAGTAATGACACTCGGTTACGCCAATCGGAGGTCACTAAAATTAACATTAAATCGGTGTGTAACTTTGCAAAAACAATGTCGGACTCTGTTGTTTTCTCTGGGCCCCTCCCCAATCGGACCGGGAGTGACAAGTTTAGCCGCATGTTCTCCTTGAATTGCTGGCTGTCTGAGTGGTGTCCAAAAAATGAGGTGGGCTTCATTGATAATTGGCAAAGCTTCTGGGGAAAACCTGGTCTTGTTAGGAGAGACGGCATCCATCCCACTTTAGATGGAGCAGTTCTCATTTCTACAAATCTGGCCAATTTTCTTGGATCCTCCAAACTGTGACTGTCCAGCGTTGGGACCAGGAGGCAGAGCTGTGGTCTTATACACCTCTCTGCAGCTTCTGGTGCAGAGAGTGCCTGCTCCCAGACCACCAATAACCAGCAAAAATCTATTTAAGCATAAAAATTCAAAAGAAAAAATAATATAGCACCTTCAATTGCACCACAGACTAAAACAGTTAAATGTGGTCTATTAAACATTAGGTCTCTCTCTTCTAAGTCCCTGTTGGTAAATGATATAATAATTGATCAACGTATTGATTTATTCTGCCTAACAGAAACCTGGTTACAGCAGGATGAATATGTTAGTTTAAATGAGTCAACACCCCGAGTCACACTAACTGTCAGAATGCTCGTAGCACGGGCCGTGGTGGAGGATTAGCAGCAATCTTCCATTCCAGCTTATTAATTAATCAAAAACCTAGACAGAGCTTTAATTCATTTGAAAGCTTGTCTCTTAGTCTTGTCCATCCAAATTGGAAGTCCCAAAAACCAGTTTTATTTGTTATTATCTATCGTCCACCTGGTCGTTACTGTGAGTTTCTCTGTGAATTTTCAGACCTTTTGTCTGACTTAGTGCTTAGCTCAGATAAGATAATTATAGTGGGCGATTTTAATATCCACACAGATGCTGAGAATGACAGCCTCAACACTGCATTTAATCTATTATTAGACTCTATCGGCTTTGCTCAAAAAGTAAATGAGTCCACCCACCACTTTAATCATATCTTAGATCTTGTTCTGACTTATGGTATGGAAATAGAAGATTTAACAGTATTCCCTGAAAACTCCCTTCTGTCTGATCATTTTTTAATAACATTTACATTTACCCTGATGGACTACCCTGCAGTGGGGAATAAGTTTCATTACACTAGAAGTCTTTCAGAAAGCGCTGTAACTAGGTTTAAGGATATGATTCCTTCGTTATGTTCTCTAATGTCATATACCAACACAGAGCAGAGTAGCTACCTAAACTCTGTAAGGGAGTTAGAGTATCTCGTCAATAGTTTTACATCCTCTTTGAAGACAACTTTGGATGCTGTAGCTCCTCTGAAAAAGAGAGCTTTAAATCAGAAGTGTCTGACTCCGTGGTATAACTCACAAACTCGTAGCTTAAAGCAGATAACCCGTAAGTTGGAGAGGAAATGGCGTCTCACTAACTTAGAAGATCTTCACTTAGCCTGGAAAAAGAGTTTGTTGCTCTATAAAAAAGCCCTCCGTAAAGCTAGGACATCTTTCTACTCATCACTAATTGAAGAAAATAAGAATAACCTCAGGTTTCTTTTCAGCACTGTAGCTAGGCTGACAAAGAGTCAGAGCTCTATTGAGCTGAGTATTCCATTAACTTTAACTAGTAATAACTTCATGACTTTCTTTGCTAACAAAATTTTGACTATTAGAGAAAAAATTACTCATAACCATCCCAAAGATGTATCGTTATCTTTGGCTGCTTTCAGTGATGCCGGTATTTGGTTAGACTCTTTCTCTCCGGTTGTTCTGAGTTATTTTCATTGGTTGCTTCGTCCAAACCATCGCCATGTTTATTGGACCCCATTCCTGCCAGGCTGCTCAAGGAAGTCCTACCATTATTTAATGCTTCAATCTTAAATATGATCAATCTATCTTTGTTAGTTGGTTATGTACCACAGGCCTTTAAGGTGGCAGTAATTAAACCATTACTTAAAAAGCCATCACTTGACCCAGCTATCTTAGCTAATTATAGGCCAATTTCCAACCTTCCTTTTCTCTCAAAGATTCTTGAGAGGGTAGTTGTAAAACAGTTAACTGATCACCTGCAGAGGAATGGTCTATTTGAAGAGTTTCAGTCAGGTTTTAGAATTCATCATAGTACAGAAACAGCATTAGTGAAGGTTACAAATGATCTTCTTATGGCTTCGGACAGTGGACTTATCTCTGTGCTTGTTCTGTTGGACCTCAGTGCTGCTTTTGATACTGTTGACCATAAAATTTTATTACAGAGATTAGAGCATGTCATAGGTATTAAAGGCACTGCGCTGCGGTGGTTTGAATCATATTTGTCTAATAGATTACAATTTGGCATTTCCCTGATCTCTAGTAATACTGTGAGAAATCTTGGAGTCATTTTTGATCAGGATATGTCATTCAAAGCGCATATTAAACAAATATGTAGGACTGCCTTTTTGCATTTACGCAATATCTCTAAAATCAGAAAGGTCTTGTCTCAGAGTGATGCTGAAAAACTAATTCATGCATTTATTTCCTCTAGGCTGGACTATTGTAATTCATTATTATCAGGTTGTCCTAAAAGTTCCCTAAAAAGCCTTCAGTTGGTTCAGAATGCTGCAGCTAGAGTACTGACGGGGACTAGCAGGAGAGAGCATATCTCACCCGTGTTGGCCTCTCTTCATTGGCTTCCTGTTAATTCTAGAATAGAATTTAAAATTCTTCTTCTTACTTATAAGGTTTTGAATAATCAGGTCCCATCTTATCTTAGGGACCTCGTAGTACCATATTACCCCATTAGAGCGCTTCGCTCTCAGACTGCGGGCTTACTTGTAGTTCCTAGGGTTTGTAAGAGTAGAATGGGAGGCAGAGCCTTCAGCTTTCAGGCTCCTCTCCTGTGGAACCAGCTCCCAATTCAGATCAGGGAGACAGATACCCTCTCTACTTTTAAGATTAGGCTTAAAACTTTCCTTTTCGCTAAGGCTTATAGTTAGGGCTGGATCGGGTGACCCTGGACCATCCCTTGGTTATGCTGCTTTAGACGTAGATTGTGGGGGGGTTCCCATGATGCACTGTTTCTTTCTCTTTTTGCTCCGTATGCATCACTCTGTATTTAATCATTAGTGATCGATCTCTGCCCCCCTTCACGGCATGTCTTTTTCCTGTTTTTTTCCCTCAGCCCCAACCAGTCTCAGCAGAAGACTGCCCCTCCCTGAGCCTGGTTCTGCTGGAGGTTTCTTCCTGTTAAAAGGGAGTTTTTCTTTCCCACTGTTGCCAAGTGCTTGCTCATAGGGGGTCGTTTTGACCGTTGGGGTTTTTCATAATTATTGTATGGCCTTGCCTTACAATATGGAGCGCCTTGGGGCAACTGTTTGTTGTGATTTGGCGCTATATAAGAAAAAAGTTGATTGATTGATTGAATATTGTATGGTAGCCTGTTTTTGGGAGCTGCAGATCATCTCCTGGTCCTCATGCACTATAAATGACAGGTAAATGGAATTCTCCATACATAAATTACACATTAGGAATCTACAGCAGGCCACGGAGCAGGTGATTAGAGACCCTGCAAGGCTAATGACAAATGTGGGTGTGGAATCCATTAGCTTAGCAGGGAATTTAGTGCAGAAAATCCACTATGGTGATAGTGCAGTTTATTTGCCAGGGAGGGAATTTCAACAAGTTGAGACTGTGGCCTGCTTCCGTTGTCGTGTCCATAAAAATCATAGAGGGATATGCTTTCCAAACTTAATACCCATTACTATATTGGATGATGTTGAAACTGAGGATGGCCCAGTGGTTGATCCAGCAATAGCAAAGATTTCGTATCTGCTACCTACAACGCACGTGGAATGTCTCAAGTCTAAACCTACTTCTAGGCATCTTATATATGCTACTCTGGAACCACCCCTAAACCCAAACAGTTCAACTGTCAACCCCACTGAGGTCCTTAGACTGGGTCTCATTAACGTAAGATCACTGTCCTCAAAATCACTGCTGATCAATGATCTAATTATTGATCATCACTTAGATATGATTGGGCTATGTGAAACATGGCTTAAACCTACAGCTGTCCTCCCAATAAATGAGGCCTGCCCACCAGCATATACATTTAGTCATGTCCCTCGTGCTGCGAAGCAAGGCGGGGGTGTTGCTCTTATTTATAAATCTAGGTTTAGCTTATTAGCTGTTGGGGGTTACAAATATAACTCATTTGAGCATCTGATTCTCCGCTCTGCTCAGGATATTACACATTGCCAAGGTCACAAGAATAAAAATCAGTTGTATTACTTTGTCACTGTATATAGGCCTCCTGGTCCATATTCTGAATTCTTAGATGAATTTGGTGCGCTCATCTCTAACTTGTCAACTAGTGTAGATAACATTCTGATCATTGGTGACTTTAACATTCATATGAATAAGCCTTCTGATCCCCTGTGGAAATCATTTATGGAAATTGTGGATACAATTACATACATTACAGATACATTTCGGCAATGCATTCGGGATTCGACACACATTAGTGGAAATACCCTGGATCTGGTTCTCGCACGTGGTATTGCTGTTACGAATATTGACATCATGCCTCTTACATCAGTGGTGTCTGATCACTTACTTATTAAGTTTACAGTTTCGCTGCCGTTTAGTGGAACAACAACCTTATATATCATTACAGCAATGCATCAACTCCTCAACTAAAACTGAACTCAAAGCTAGACTGCCTGATGTCTTAGCTTCACATTTGACAAACAGTCAGTCAGTAGACAGACTTGTGGATAGTTTAAACTCAGTGCTCAAAACTACACTCGACATGATTGCACCACCTGTGTTAAAACCGCGCTCCCCCAAATCACAGTCACCTTGGTTCAATGATTATCTGCGTGACCTCAAGCATAAAGCAAGAGGTCTAGAACGGAAATGGCGCCGTTCAAAATTAGAAGTATTTCACCTTGCGTGGCATGATGCTATCTTAGACTATAAGCATGCATTATTGGCTACAAAGCGGACCTAATACTCTGATTTGATCAACAAAAACAAGCATAACTCAAAGTTCTTGTTCGACACGGTGGCAACACTTATGCATGGACAACCACCTGTAGTTCACACTCCTTTTACAGCAAAGATTTCCTGGATTACTTTGGGAAGAAAATAGAAGACATCAGGTTAAACATCACTTTCACTGATGATTAATTCATCAAATGGCATGCCTTAACCCAGCCACTACACCCTGCTATTGAGGTGGGCACCACTATTGAGGTATTACCTAGATTTACAGAATTTGATAGTATCTCACGAGGCATGCTGACAAAACTCGTAATGTAAACAAAAGCACAACCTGTTTATTTGATCCTATACCAACAAAACTGTTTAAGGACCTGTGGCCCACTCTTGGGCCGACTGTGCTGGAAATTATTAATCTTTCTTTAACTTCTGCATCTGTTCCTAAATGTTTCAAATCTGCAGTGATTAAACCATTACTTAAGAAACCTAATCTTGACCCTAGTGTATTGAAAAACTATCGGCCGATATCAAATCTATCATTTTTCTCTAAAATTCGGGAAAAAGTGGTGTCACGGCAGCTCATAGACTATCTTACTGAGAATAATCTCTTTGAACCACTGCAGTCTGCTTTTAGAAAATATCATTCCACAGAGACGGCTCTCACTAAAGTGGTGAATGATCTTCTGCTTACAATGGATTCGGACACCACTACAGTTCTGTTGCTGTTAGATCTCAGTGCTGCATTTGATACAGTGGATCATCATAGTCTACTTGATAGGCTGGAAAATCATTTTGGGATTACTGAGAGTGCCCTTGCATGGCTGACGTCATACTTGACCAGTCGTTCTGTGTTTTGTACAGTAACACTACCTCTAACATTAGTGACATGAAATTTGGGGTTCCACAGGGGTCTGTCTTAGGCCCCCTGCTTTTCTCCCTTTATATAGCACCCCTTGGGCACATACTGGGGCATTTTGGGATTACCTTTCACTGCTTTGCAGATGATACTCCGTTATACATGCCGATAACTGCTGGTAATCTCGTTCACATAAAATCCTTAGAAGATTGCCTTGCAGCAGTGAGAAGTTGGATGTCTAGAAACTTCCTACTTTTAAACTCTGATAAGACTGAAATGATGGTTCTTGGTCCAGTGAGACATCGGCATCAATTTGACCAGTTAACGCTCAGCCTCGGCTCGTGTGTCATACATCACACTGACAAAGTGAGGAACCTTGGGGTAATTTTTGATCCTTCGTTGTCCTTTGGCCTCCACATTAGAAATATTACTAAGACTGCGTTCTTCCACCTGCGAAATATAGCGAAGATTCGTCCCATCCTGTCTGTGGCTGATGCTGAGACCCTGATCCATGCATTTATCTCTTCTAGATTGGACTACTGCAATGTTCTATTTTCTGGTTTACCGCAGTCTAGCATTAGGTGTCTCCAAATGGTTCAAAATTTTAAGGTTCTGCTACTAACCTATAAAATTATTCATGGACTGGCACCTCCCTACCTAGCTGACCTAATTAAACCTTACGTACCGGCCCGGGCTTTACGTTCTCAGGGTGCAGGACTACTTTGTGTCCCTAAGGTGAATAAGAAGTCTGCGGGTCACAGAGCTTTCTCTTATCGTGCCCCTGTTCTGTGGAATGATCTCCCTGCGTCAATAAAACAGTCAGATTCTGTGGAGATTTTCAAGTCCAGACTTAAGATGCCCTCATTTTCCCTTTTGTATGGCTAGCATACTGGTACAGTTTTGTTTTACGCTTTCTACTCTTACTTCATTTATTAGTAATTGGAGCGGGCTGCGGCGTCAACTTTACCTAAATTCTGGGTCTTTTAGTGAAGTTTAGGGCTAGTGGCCGGCGATCACCTTAGTATTTCTCTGTTTTTCTTGTTATTTCATGCTGGCAAATTATACAGTATTTTTTGTCTTTCTGATGCCCGATTCTGTTTTTTCTCTCTGTTTAAGGTGCAGCTCCATCCAGAGATGGGAGTTGTATTCGTGTTGGTGATCCTCCTGTCCTGTGCGCCAATAGCATTTCTTGTATATTCGTCCATGAATTGTTCTGTGAATTGTTCTGAAATAAATTGAAAAATAAATTAGTCTACATACAAAGTTTCAAGGGTATACTATCAATAGAACTTTGTTTTAATGAAGCTCCAAACATGGTCTTTCATCTCACAGTACAAAAAAACAAAACTCCACACCTCTGCCACAAACTGGGTAAAATTTTCATTATATGCTTTTTTTCCCCCTCTTTATTTTTTGCAAACCAGTTACAATGACATTTTTTTTCCTCAGTTTTCCAAGATGAGGTGTTTAAAAGTCGTCAGAAAATTTGATAATTGGACACAGAATGACCCTGTCATAAAGGTCTGATAGCAAAATGTGTAGATCATTCATTCATGCCCTATACCCGCTTATTCCAATTAAGGGTCACAGAGAAACTGGAGGAAGCTACCGACTCAAGGGGCACTACACAAAAAACCTAAATGCTTATGTGCCAGAAAAAGCACGACAACAGTGAAATATGTTAATACACTTTCTGAAGTCCTGTCAGAAATACTGGCACCTTTGACTTTTAAGTACAGATTTTAAAATATGTTCAGAAAAACAATTATGTTTCCAAAATATTTAATAAAGTGAACAACAAATGCTTTCATACAGCAAAATTAATAACGCACACAAAATGCATACATGACAGTGGTCGACTCGGATGAATTTACAGTATATCATCACTTTATTTTTTATATTAGCCACCACTCTTCAAGAGTGTTTTCTTGAAACAAGTCAGGGGCAGGATACATTAATATTTTCAGGTTACTGAATATGTCTTGAACTTCATTTACATCACTCATTAAGAAATACAAACCATATAATCCTGTATGTTAAATCTGCCTAGAGTAGGTATTTCTCAAGAACAGAATTAGTGTACAAGAAGACTAGCAAGAAGACTAGCAAGGGACGCTAAGCAGAGACGCACAACAGCTCTGAAGAAGTTACAGGCTTCTGTGGCTGTGACTGGAAAAATTGGGTATCATGCAACTTTTGCTTGTTACACCAACACTCTCAGCTTCAAGGATAATCTCTCATGTGCCTTCAGGCAAACTTCTGTTTAAGAAAGTCCTTCTCTGTTCCAGTCCACCATAAAACTGTGAAAATGGTGATGCAACGCATAAAATGTACTATGCAGTTTCTCCAATCACAGCCACAGAAGTGATTAACTCTTTCAGGCCTACTCCAGATAGATTTACTGTGCACTACTATGTTGTTTATATTTCTTAATGATTCATGGAGAAGAAGTAGCCCAAGACATCCAAGACAAGTTCAGTGACCAAAAAACCAAAAACAAAAAAAACAAAACAAAACTCATCTGTCTGTTCTATGCAGTATGTAAAGGTAGAAACAATTCTGGGACTGGACCTATCCCATATCAGAATTCAGCTACTGTACAAGAGCTCCAGAAATGCACAAAGACTGTTGGTCAGATTTTCAGACTGTTTTTATGCATCTCAAAACATAAATAAATAAAAATAAAAACTATCCCAAACCATTTAAGATCAAGTCATTTCCAAGGTTGCTAGTTAGCAGAGATACTGGTTTAGAACAGGGTTGGACAGCAATCTGTAATGAACTACCAAGACAGTGTAGGTTTCAACCAATCATCTTAGCATGTGTTTATTCTCGAGGGTGGCGCCACAGCACCGGTGAAGTGGCCAATCTGAAGGTGAGAATTCATACTTCCGCGACTGGCTGCTCGGTGAAAACTCACTCGGGCTGCATTGATTGTCTACTGAAATCAGCCGGTTTGCTTTTGTCTCTTCTCGCAGCCAGGTGATAACTCTCATTACCCGGAACAGTGAAATTTATACACTAAGATGACCAGAAATGAACCACTGTACATTAAATGAACTTAACTAATGAGTCTGACCCCTTTGAAAAGTGACCAAATTACATGTATTTGTACGGAGCTCAGCGATGTTTTCCACAGACAAAACCCACCCATCGATGTTAAATGCCTGGATGACCGACCTTGAGAATACTGATGAGGTCCTCCTCAACTTAAAGTCCTGATCTTTTGTGAAATCACCTGCCAAAGTGACTGGTAGCAACAACATTGTGCATAAGGGTATCGTTAAGAAATTATTCGATCCACCGACATCAATAACCTTTTTGCTTAACAATTCCCTTATCGGTCCTTCAAAGTGGCCATTGCTTTTGGGGGTGTTTAGACCTGTTATGGTCTTCTGAAACAGTTGATAGATGTATTTTATAACTTAAAAACGGGACCGATGCTAACGCATTAGCATGTCTATGGCATGTTCAATGTTAAAGTTAGCATTAAGCTGCTTCAACTGTTGCAGCTGTCAGCACGTTTGTGTGCATTTGTTTTCTGTATAATAATTAATGGCTCAGTGTTTGTTGTCATAAAAGAGTCAAATGCATTAAAAAATTGTAATATATTAATAATAATAATAGCAACAACAACAATAATAGTAATAATAACTAATAATGCTGCAATACAATTTTAGAGAAAGAGACAAAAGAACCTGATTAAAAAAAACAACAGAAAATATAAAACCAACTAACAATGAACATAAATAAATAAATAACTGTTTCCTGTGAACACCTAGTGACTCTTACACCTCCACCTTATCCCTGTCTTATTTAAGCTTAACGACAATTTGTTTCGGTCAAACCATATTTTCAATGTGTTAATTTTTTCAGTGATTTCCTCCAGAACTATCTGCCAAGCTAGAAAACTGCTGCATCTTAGTAAGGGCAGAATACTACTGGAATGAATTTGAATAAAGAAAGTTGGCTTTTTTTTCTCACCAAAATGGATGCTGCACTCACTGCAGTTTATTGTCTGGAATAACCCCAGATTGCATTTGAGAGCTTCTAGAATTCAAACATTTTCGTGCGGGTGGTGTTGGGGGGTAATTTTAGGTTACAGCTTTTTTTGTTTTTCCACCACTTTCATCCCTGAATATGTCAATCGTGAGTCACTTTGTGCAGATTAAAGTCACTAACTGAGATTCATGTCTTGTTGCGAGAAAGAAAAGAGAATCGTCCTCTGTTCTGTTCACACAGCTCCAAATGCTGCGCGGCTCTCTGCTGAGTCAAGTTAGAAGGATAGAATCCAGTCGGAATTAATAACTTCAAGGCGAAACGCTGTTTAAATCAATTGGCATCTCTTTCCAAATGTTGTAATACAAACAAACTACAATTGATTTAAACGTGAGATTTAAATGAGACGCCCTGCACTGACTTGCAGCAGCCGGCTGAACTCAGCTCAGAAGTATGGAGAGACATTCATGCCAAAATGTCTGAAAGGAAATGCTTTGGACAGAAACTACAGATTTCGTTTACTTTTATTTATGTCCAGAGATCAAGGATACAGTGACCAATTTCATATTTATTTACTTTGAGACTCAATAAAATACAAAGAAAAGCCTACTTTTAGTTCACAAGAGGTATCGATAAAGGAATCGAAAAACAATCGGATCGATAGCTGACTAATCAGCTGGGGGTTACAGCAGGTACATATGGAAGACATATGTACATACATATAGAGCTGGTGACACCGGTCTAAAGAAAGTGAGTTTAATCATCACTTTCACTGATGATTAACTCATCAAATGGCATCAATTATTATGAAATATTTGAGATGATACAAAACTGTTTAATTTGCATTTATAACTAAGCATATTTAAAATTCTGTGCTTAAAATTATAAATATTTTATATCACACTAAACTATTCAATTTGCATATACTTCCCAACATGTGTTAAATTCTGCACTTAAAATTTAGGAATATCAGTAATTCTCACCAAGACTGTGTCAATTTGATGTAACACAGCCATGCACAATAAACATACAATCACATAATTTACAAACACATGCAACTCAAATCACTGTGCACATAAAAGCGAACTTTTACAAAAATAAATATAAAAATTCTCTGAAGGTTAATGGCAAAGCTGACCGTGTGTGTGTGTGTGTGTGTAGCAGCCAGGAAGTTCTTACTGTAGCTCCACCCACAAAAGTTATGAAGGGGGAGGGGCAAACACCGGCCGCTCGAGCCCCTGACGACCCCACCCCCACCCCCTCTTTTTCTGTTAAACTTTGGAACAGAATGAGCCGCCATTTAAAGAGGTTTAAAAGTGACAAACGAGTGCTGACACGTACTGACATTTTCGAAAAGTGAATCAAACACTTGTGAAAATGTCACACGCTGCCACGAGGATAAGACAGCGGGAGATGTGACAAGTCTGAAATTATGCTAACGCTTACGTGAGCATCTGCATGTGTTAGCTGTGGCTAACAGTTTATCGCACACACTCAAACCATGAGTTAAAAAAATAGTGGTAAAACTTACTTTTTCCATGTCGTGCAATGTTCGTCCTCCAGAAGACAGCTCGTTCCCTTCTGGAGAGCTTTTCTCGGTTTTATCTTCCACCGTCGAGCCTCCTCCGTTGGTGTCAAACGTGGACAGAACGGGCCGGTTTTTCCCCACCGTGGGGAGCCGACAGGTAAAATCCGCCCTCGTCCCAACCGACGGCTTGTCTAAAACATATCTGGAATCTATATTCGTGCGAGAGAAGACTAAAGAAAGAAAACCAGCTTTCTGTCGGTTTTAGTGCAAATTGCTCGAATTAAATGCATTTATCAGGATTGTCGCGAGCTGTTAAATTGACGACTTTATTCTAGTCTACGTGTAAAGTTTGCGGCCGCCGCCGCCGCCCCCTCTAACCTGGGATATCCAAAAAGCCGCCCGGTCTGCAGGAGGATGAGAAAAAGATTGTTTTGCCTCTTTCCTCCAAAAGCATGCCACGCCCCCTCCACTTCGCTCCTATTGGTCCTCACCATACATAAACATTACACGCTGGCGCGCCTCCACTAAGGAACAGCCTGTGATTGGATGGGTTTAGCGTGTCAATCACATTTTTTTTCTCAAGAAGTGTGGGTGGAAAAGGGGAGAGGGGGCGTGGCCTAGCAGTTTACCGGCCGGTGTCTGGCGATGACTGAAAGCCGGTGTTGAGAGGAAAACAGTTTGTAGGCCTCAGCTAGCGAACTGCGCATGTTTCAAATGTTTTTTACGATTACAGTGTGGATTTAGTTGATGTTTTACAGTTAGTGAACAGCTATTGTTCATTTGTCATAATTCCCCTTCAATTATATTGACATTGTGGCTTGTTGAAAAGCAGGTATGAAACTGGTGGTCCGTGGGCAGAATAAGCTACGAGAACCAGTGGCTCATCTGAAAATGCTGAATGCTGAAAATTGAAGCCAAATTGTGCTGAATCTTGTAGTTCCTTGAATCGCCAAGAAAAGTCAATGCTTGGAGCAGCCCATGTTAAATTGATCAGTTTTACAGTAGAAATAAAGGAAGTGGCTATTCGCACGGCCACTGTGTCCATAACTCTCATTTGGCTATTCGCACGGCCACTGTGTCCATAACTCTCATTTGGCTATTCGCACAGCAAGACTCTGGTGGCAAAACTTGGAACTACTTGTATAAACAAACATACTGCATTAAATGAGAGTTATGGACACGGCCGCCATTCGAATCGGCCTTTTGCCACCAGAGTCTTGCCATGCGAATAGTGAAATGAGAATCGAAAAATATTAAAGGAGTTATGACATCTTGAATGCAGTATGTTTGTTTATACAAGTAGTTCCAAGTTTTGCCACCAGAGTCTTGCGAGGGGAGAAAAAGCAGGTGACCCTGAACCATCCCTTAGTTATGCTGCTATAGACTTAGACTGCTGGGGGGTTCCCATGATGCACCCAGTGTTTCTTTTTATTCACCTCTTTTTGCTCTGTGTGCACCACTCTGCTTTTAATCATTGGTGATTTTTCCTGATTCTCACTGAGTCTTTTTCCTGATTCTCTCCCCTCAGCCCCAACCAGTCCCAGCAGAAGACTGCCCCTCCCTGAGCCTGGTTCTGCTGGAGGTTTCTTCCTGTTAAAAGGGAGTTTTCCTTCCCACTGTCGCCAAGTGCTTGCTCATAGGGGGTCGTTTTGACCGTTGGGGTTTTTCTGTAATTATTGTATGGCTTTTGCCTTACAATATAAAGCGCCTTGGGGCGACTGTTTGTTGTGATTTGGCACTATATAAATAAAATTGATTTGATTTGATTTGCCGTGCGAGTTATAGACATGGCTGCCGTGCAAATAGCCACGGCCAGAAATAAATGTTTTACAGCCTGGTACAAAAAACAGTTTTGGTCTGTATAGTAAGTTTCCCCATTCATGGCAGTTGTACAGGGGAAAATTTTTATAAAACCTATCCATTTAAGGTATTTTAAGCCATACAGGTATGAATAATAAGGGGTGTGGTCAAAATGAGTGACAGCTAGTGTGCCGGCGAACAGAGGGACCTGATAGCAGTAGCTGCTGTGGACTCATACGTGTTTGTCTTTTCTGAGCATTTTATGAAAAATACTGTATGTGAGATAATATGGCTTATGTGGTTAATTGTACTTATGAATAATCTAATAAGTCTGGGAACCAGCATTTCCACTGAGTTAAATTTTAATATTATTAAATTTGTATATTAGTACAATTAGCCATAATTAAAAGGTATCCATAAGTGGGTGATTTTTGGTCCACTGTTACTCCAAGATTATTGAGCCAGTAATCCAAGGCGTTATGAAACCACCAGCTAGTCTTCAACTCATTCCAGAAAGGGCCAAGAGAGTGCAGGTTTTCTTTGCAACCATCCACTCCACCAGGTGATTTCACTGATTAACTGATTCCACCTGCTCAAAGTGATGTTAATCAGTGAAATCACCTGGTGGAGTGGATGGTTGCAAAGAAACCTGCATCCTCTCGACCCTTTCTGGAACAAGTTGAAGACCTCTAACGCGAGTCATTTGGAACTGCCATCAAACACACCCTTCAGAAAACCTGTGGGTGACATCACAGAGGGTTTGTCTTGTCCAGTACATCAATTTAATAAGAAACACAAATGTTTTTATACACTGTACCTCTATTTTCATAGGCCATAAGTAATGTGACATCCCAAATATACAAAATATTATTAATACAAGCCATCACTTTTACAGATTTCTTTGGCTGTGACTGGAGAAACTGGGACCGTGTATCTTTTGTTTGTTGCATCACATTCATGGTGCCATGGAACAGAGAATGACTGTCCAACGTCTTATGGACCAGACTGCACATCTTTTCATCAAACGAATCTTTAGAAAGTGGACACCATAGAGTACAGCCTGGCTCATTGGTACGACTGTGTATCATTTGGGTTCTTAGTGCTCACTCGCTCACTCACTCTCAACTGCTTACTCCAGTTAGGGGTCATGGGGGTGCTGGAGCCGATCCCAGTAGTTATAGGGCGTGAGGCAGGGTACACCCTGGACAGGACACCAGTCAGTCACAGGGCCGCATGTAGACAAAAACAAACACATTCACACCCACATGAAAATTCAGTAAGGTATATCTTATGTATTATATTCCAATTCTAAGGTGGAACTATGTCAGTATACAAAGGTATATCTAAATATCTAAAAAGGAAGAGTAAAATAGGAGAGTAGAAAAGAGTAGAGTAGAGCCACTTAGGTGCCTGGTCTTGAGAACCAGGGATGGTGATGCACACCTACGGACAATTTAAAGTTTCCACTCCACCTAACCTGCATGTCTTTGGATGTGGGAGGCAGCCGGAGCACTCGGATGGAACCCACGCAAACATGGGGAGAACATCCAAACTCCATACAGAAAGGCCCCAGGTGGGAATTGATCCCATTACCTTCTTGGTGTGAGGCAGCCGTGCTAACCACTAAACCACTGTGCTGCCTGGGTTTTTAGTCCTCAACCACTATTTTAAAATAATGATTTAAATAGTGGTATTATTAATGGTGCCGGTGCCTAGATCAATACTTTTTCCGCAATTACAACACGAAGACATTAAATAATGGCTTTTTTATTGCTAAGGCCAAATTTAAATGTTAAACTGAACAAGATATTAACACCTTAAATATATAGACAGAAACAAGTACACAGCAAATTTGCAAAACTTCCCATAATAAATCAAATCAGTACCAGCCACAATAATGTTGTACTAAATAACAACTGTGTAATAAACACTATGTTGAAAAGAGAAAAAAAAAACAAAAAACGTGTGAGCAGTGACGACTTTTAGCAGAATCATAAGTTCAGCTGGTGTGAGAGAAACAGTCAAAAGCAAAAGCCACTTAGTACAAATCAAAGATGTTTGAGCATCATATACAGAGTTTATATAAAAATAAAAAGGATTCCAAGTATATGTATATTCTTTGACAGGGCCAATATTACATACAAATTTGAGAATATTTTAGATTTCACTCCAACGTATTCAATGACACTTTAAACTTTACCAAACAGGGGCCGTTACAGAGAAGACAAGAGTTTATTTAGCTTTACTCCTTACTGAAACATGATCCAAACTGTGGAAAATTTCTGTGTTCATGTCTGTGGGTCACTCCTGCAAACAATGGATTTTAGCTAATGTCAGCTCAAAGCTGTCAAATCACAAATGGTAAATAATGACTTTTGGTGACTTTTACATTAAACTGCTTTTATTATGAAGTGCATTTAGCAACATAAGATACCATTTAGAATGCTCACTGTAGCTACTGAGACCAATTCACTGCAATTTTCACAACTTTTGTCATTACATCATAATTTTAGTAAAAAAAAAGTGCACTCTTGAATTAAGAAGGCACGGTATCCTTTACCCAGTTTAGAACAATCCTTTATTACATCCACCAAGGATGTAATAAAATCACTGGTGTTTATTTATTATTTGTTTGTCTGTCTGTTAGTATGATTATGTCAAAACTAGCGCACAGATTTTGACAAAATTTGCACCACAGATAGATATTAGGCCATGGAAGACTAAATTTTGGGGGTGATCCGGATCTGGATTCTGGTGTCATACTGGAACCAGATTTTGTGTCAAATTCAGAGATGGACTTCCTTTCCATATGTCCCAGAAGTCTAAAAATATAATCCAATGCTAAAATACTCTCGGCCATATGAGCATTGTCTTCTTTATCATTTACAGTTGTATAATTGCTATCCCAGTGCAAAGTATATATATATATATATATATATATATATATATATATATATATATATATATATATATATATATATATATATATATACACTCAACAAAAATATAAATGCAACACTTTTGGTTTTGCTCCCATTTTGTATGAGATGAACTCAAAGATCTAAAACTTTTTCCACATACACAATATCACCATTTCCCTCAAATATTGTTCACAAACCAGTGTAAATCTGTGATAGTGAGTACTTCTCCTTTGTTGAGATAATCCATCCCACCTCACAGGTGTGCCATATCAAGATGCTGATTAGACACCATGATTAGTGCACAGGTGTGCCTTAGACTGTCCACAATAAAAGGCCACTCTGAAAGGTGCAGTTTTGTTTTATTGGGGGGGGATACCAGTCAGTATTTGGTGTGACCACCATTTGCCTCATGCAGTGTAACACATCCCTTCGCATAGAGTTGATCAGGTTGTCAATTGTAGCCTGTGGAATGTTGGTCCACTCCTCTTCAATGGCTGTGCGAAATTGCTGGATATTGGCAGGAACTGGTACACGCTGTCATATACGCCGGTCCAGAGCATCCCAAACATGCTCAATGGGTGACATGTCCGGTGAGTATGCCGGCCATGCAAGAACTGGGACATTTTCAGCTTCCAAGAATTGTGTACAGATCCTTGCAACATGGGGCCGTGCATTATCCTGCTGCAACATGAGGTGATGTTCTTGGATGGCACAACAATGGACCTCAGGATCTCGTCACGGTATCTCTGTGCATTCAAAATGCCATCAATAAAATGCACCTGTGTTCTTCGTCCATAACAGACGCCTGCCCATACCATAACCCCACCGCCACCATGGGCCACTTGATCCACAACATTAACATCAGAAAACCGCTCACCCACACGACGCCACACACGCTGTCTGCCATCTGCCCTGAAAAGTGTGAACCGGGATTCATCCGTGAAGAGAACACCTCTCCAACGCGCCAAACGCCAGTGAATGTGAGCATTTGCCCACTCAAGTCGGTTACGACGACTAACTGGAGTCACGTCGAGACCCCGATGACGACGAGCATGCAGATGAGCTTCCCTGAGATGGTTTCTGACAGTTTGCGCAGAAATTCTTTGGTTATGCAAACCAATTGTTTCAGCAGCTGTCCGAGTGGCTGGTCTCAGACGATCTTGGAGGTGAACATGCTGGATGTGGAGGTCCTGGGCTGGTGTGGTTACACGTGGTCTGCGGTTGTGAGGCTGGTTGGATGTACTGCCAAATTCTCTGAAACGCCTTTGGAGACGGCTTATGGCAGAGAAATGAACATTCAATACACGAGCAACAGCTCTGGTTGACATTCCTGCTGTCAGCATGCAAATTGCACGCTCCCTCAAATCTTGCGACATCTGTGGCATTGTGCTGTGTGATAAAACTGCACCTTTCAGAGTGGCCTTTTATTGTGGGCAGTCTAAGGCACACCTGTGCACTAATCATGGTGTCTAATCAGCATCTTGATATGGCACACCTGTGAGGTGGGATGGATTATCTCAGCAAAGGAGAAGTGCTCACTATCACAGATTTAGACTGGTTTGTGAACAATATTTGAGGGAAATGGTGATATTGTGTATGTGGAAAAAGTTTTAGATCTTTGAGTTCATCTCATACAAAATGGGAGCAAAACCAAAAGTGTTGCGTTTATATTTTTGTTGAGTGTATATATATATATAAATTGTACAGGAATTAATGTAAATAACAACATTGGTTCTTATTTACATTAATTACTGAAATCCTATTGTCTTACTTACAATTTTTCATATTCCATATTCAATAAAGCCCTTCTATCAATCAATCAATCCTAAACAGTATTTATGTTTATGGAGCTTCTGACAAGAGTGGAAGTTAGCTTTGAGTGAACGGAAGTTAGCATGAATGCTGACATCCGCAAAATGTCTTGTAAATCGGACTAGAGGTGTTATCGGGTTCCAAAAACAGAGTTTTCAGTTTTAGAAGTGTTTATTTCTCACTAGCTTTCTCATAAAATATGACAAAGCTAATATATTTACACACAAATGAAATGTTGTTTGCAGCTAGCTACCAGCCTGTGATGTCACCATGCTAACATCCATTAGCTTTTACAGAATACACAAACATGTAAATGAAGCATTTTTAGAGACCTGCCACTGACGTCATGGTGCTGCTCTAGTCTGATTGGCTGTCATCTCCGCCACTCAAAACAAAAAATGGAGCAGATTGAAAGAGAATGTGACTTTTTAACCTCTTAAAATACCTCTTAAAATAGACCAAGGGTAGCCATCTTTGAACTTGTCCAAGGTCCGTGTCCCAAGAATGTTCCTTCCGTGAATTTGACTACCCTGGCAGTAATAAGTCTGGATTTATGCTGAGCACAGATAGACAGATGGACAGATGGATGGATGCAAAGTCTTTGCAATATCCGATGGCCATATATGATGTCCACAGGTAATGAGTTGTTTTGACATAAATGTAGGATTTATAAATGTCGAGTAGAAAATTGTGAGAATTAGGAGGATATTTAACATGAAATACGAACCGTGTACAACTGTAGAAAAATCGATTAAAAT
Organism: Thalassophryne amazonica; assembly: GCF_902500255.1. Lineage (NCBI taxonomy): Eukaryota > Metazoa > Chordata > Actinopteri > Batrachoidiformes > Batrachoididae > Thalassophryne > Thalassophryne amazonica. The sequence continues at coordinate 83,378,568 of NC_047108.1, forward strand.
AGTTTTGCACACTATGATCCCTTTAATACAAAAGCTACTTCTCACAGTGGATGTCTTTTATACAGTGGTCAAGTGTCCCCAGAAAATTTCAGTTTGACACACAAGGGATAAAATGTTCCTGCCTGATTTTAAGTATTAAGTAAAAATATCAAAGCAACTTTTCAACTTTGTTTTATCTATGAGTTGCATTGTTGGGTGGAATCATGACATTTAATCACACTGAAACCACTGTTTTGTTGCTCATACTTTATCTGATTTAACAGAAAAATTGTTTGTGGAGTGTAGCCACTGGTTTATTGCTTAATTTTTCACAATCACATTTTATTGCAAGCAGTTATAACTTTGAGGTTGCTGCAGAACCAGAAACAATCTGTCCTGACAGCTTATGTTAATAATGTGTACAAAAAAAAAAAAAAGACAAACAGCAGATCAACACATTATAATCGCCACTTTATTAGAAAAGTAAAAACTCAATTTAATTATTTTAAGAAGATTAATATAAAACATTACAATCTTTTGCGTATCTGCACTGTCACACTATATATATATATTTTTTATTATACTCCTCATTTTAAAACTAAACCCTGTGCTTCAAGAACATACAACATTGGCTATAGCTGTCACAGCAGTATTGGCCCATAATAATATCTGAAGACATTTGACAAACCGTATCTACATGGAAAGCCATGAAACATTTTGCATATCCACAAGTACGTGTCTATGATAAGTCTCTTTCTATTTTTCTCCACCCCCCACCCCCAAAACAAATATACTGTATGTTACATCAGAACAACATCAGTACAGCAACAGAGTATTATACACATTTACATCATCATATTGTATTTTGTGCAATTAACTTGATCAATGTACATCAACAAACTAGATCAGATCAGTGCTTTCTCTCGGGAGAAAGGAAATGTGACACAGTAAACTGACAGCCAGCGAAAAAGGATTCGGCGTGATCTCGATTTTCAGCCAACGTTATTGACAGGAAGCTTCAGCGGAGCTTGTAAAAGCTTCTCAGCTGTTAGTCATTTCTCATATCAGACAGCAGTTGAGCCGTTGGTGCATTGTTGCTATCAGAGTGGGGTTTGGTCTGACCCATGGCCTCTGCGCAACCCCCACCCCACCCCACCCTACCCCCATATGACTCCCAGAAGCCCTCAGAATTGGGCATCTAAGGCCGTCTGTACAGGGAGGGAACCAAGGTCAGGCAGAGAAAAGAGAGGTCAGTGTTTCTTTTGTGCCACATATTGGAAGAGCAACATGGCTTGTATTGGTGGGGTGGTGGCGGTGGGGTGCTGGGGAAAGGGGGGGTACGGAAGGGCTGACTGTAAAATATGCTTTCTCTCCGAAACTGGAAAACACATGGCTAAATTTTACCGTGTGTGAAATGCACGTAAACCTCAAAAGCGACAGGCAAAACCATTTGGAGGAGGACATGATTTTGGATCCGATTCCATTTGCAGCGATTCACATCCAGCTTGCATGTGTCGGCTTCTCCCTCCCCCACATCTATCCTGCTCCATGGAGCAAAGCACAAACAATACTCTGAACAAAACTCCCTCGCTCTCCCTCGTCCTACAACTGGCCGCTTTAGAAAACCCAAATGCATCACATCCCCCTCCTCCCCATCACCAAAAAAGAAAAAAGTACAGCAGAAAAGCTTAACAAACAACCTCAGTTAGGTACCACAATATTTGTTTTCATGTCCACATATTAAAGCATGCACTTTTTTTTTTTTTTTGATCGAGCAGAAAAAAATTGCACCAACAACATAAAAGTTCTGTTTTCATGGCAGTGGCATGAGCTATTCAACTGAAAGTGTTGTCAGTAGGTAAGAAAAAATATACAGTGAATCAAAATACATTTGAGTGCATTTGGTATTACATACCTTATGTAGTCACGGCCTTGAACTCTTTGAAACGTATTTTCTTTTTCTCACAGTGGAATCGTTCTACTGCATCTCTCACTCTGAGCAGTGTGTATCCATCTTCACCTCGTATCGGTTTTTTTTTCGAGTGGTGCGATAATGGCGTATTGTTTTCTTCCTCCTTCATCTTCATTTTGTCTGACTTAGTGCTTAGCTCAGATAAGATAATTATAGTGGGCGATTTTAACATCCACACAGATGCTGAGAATTACAGCCTCAACACTGCATTTAATCTATTATTAGACTCAATTGGCTTTGCTCAAAATGTAAATGAGTCCACCCACCACTTTAATCATATCTTAGATCTTGTTCTGACTTATGGTATGGAAATTGAAGACTTAACAGTATTCCCTGAAAACTCCCTTCTGTCTGATCATTTCTTAATAACATTTACATTTACTCTGATGGACTACCCAGCAGTGGGGAATAAGTTTCATTACACTAGAAGTCTTTCAGAAAGCGCTGTAACTAGGTTTAAGGATATGATTCCTTCTTTATGTTCTCTAATGCCATATACCAACACAGTGCAGAGTAACTAACTAAACTCTGTAAGTGAGATAGAGTATCTCGTCAATAGTTTTACATCCTCATTGAAGACAACTTTGGATGCTGTAGCTCCTCTGAAAAAGAGAGCTTTAAATCAGAAGTGCCTGACTCCGTGGTATAACTCACAAACTCACAGCTTAAAGCAGATAACCCGTAAGTTGGAGAGGAAATGGCGTCTCACTAATTTAGAAGATCTTCACTTAGCCTGGAAAAAGAGTCTGTTGCTCTATAAAAAAGCCCTCTGTAAAGCTAGGACATCTTACTACTCATCACTAATTGAAGAAAATAAGAACAACCCCAGGTTTCTTTTCAGCACTGTAGCCAGGCTGACAGAGAGTCAGAGCTCTATTGAGCCGAGTATTCCTTTAACTTTAACTAGTAATGACTTCATGACTTTCTTTGCTAATAAAATTTTAACTATTAGAGAAAAAAATTACTCATAACCATCCCAAAGACGTATCGTTATATTTGGCTGCTTTCAGTGATGCCGGTATTTGGTTAGACTCTTTCTCTCCGATTGTTCTGTCTGAGTTATTTTCATTAGTTACTTCATCCAAACCAACAACATGTCTATTAGACCCCATTCCTACCAGGCTGCTCAAGGAAGCCCTACCATTATTTAATGCTTCGATCTTAAATATGATCAATCTATCTTTATTAGTTGGCTATGTACCACAGGCTTTTAAGGTGGCAGTAATTAAACCATTACTTAAAAAGCCATCACTTGACCCAGCTATCTTAGCTAATTATAGGCCAATCTCCAACCTTCCTTTTCTCTCAAAAATTCTCGAAAGGGTAGTTGTAAAACAGCTAACTGATCATCTGCAGAGGAATGGTCTATTTGAAGAGTTTCAGTCAGGTTTTAGAATTTATCATAGTACAGAAACAGCATTAGTGAAGGTTACAAATGATCTTCTTATGGCCTCAGACAGTGGACTCATCTCTGTGATTGTTCTGTTAGACCTCAGTGCTGCTTTTGATACTGTTGACCATAAAATTTTATTACAGAGATTAGAGCATGCCATAGGTATTAAAGGCACTGCGCTGCGGTGGTTTGAATCATATTTATCTAACAGATTACAATTTGTTCATGTAAATGGGGAATCTTTTTCACAGACTAAGGTTAATTATGGAGTTCCACAAGGTTCTGTGCTAGGACCAATTTTATTCACTTTATACATGCTTCCCTTAGGCAGTATTATTAGACGGTATTGCTTAAATTTTCATTGTTACGCAGATGATACCCAGCTTTATCTATCCATGAAGCCAGAGGACACACACCAATTAGCTAAACTGCAGGATTGTCTTACAGACATAAAGACATGGATGACCTCTAATTTCCTGCTTTTAAACTCAGATAAAACTGAAGTTATTGTACTTGGCCCCACAAATCTTAGAAACATGGTGTCTAACCAGATCCTTACTCTGGATGGCATTACCCTGACCTCTAGTAATACTGTGAGAAATCTTGGAGTCATTTTTGATCGGGATATGTCATTCAATGTGCATATTAAACAAATATGTAGGACTGCTTTTTTGCATTTACGCAATATCTCTAAAATTAGAAAGGTCTTGTCTCAGAGTGATGCTGAAAAACTAATTCATGCATTTATTGCCTCTAGGCTGGACTATTGTAATTCATTATTATCAGGTTGTCCTAAAAGTTCCCTGAAAAGCCTTCAGTTAATTCAAAATGCTGCAGCTAGAGTACTAACGGGGACTAGAAGGAGAGAGCATATCTCACCCATATTGGCCTCTCTTCATTGGCTTCCTGTTAATTCTAGAATAGAATTTAAAATTCTTCTTCTTACTTATAAGGTTTTGAATAATCAGGTCCCATCTTATCTTAGGGACCTCATAGTACCATATCACCCCAATAGAGCGCTTCGCTCTCAGACTGCAGGCTTACTTGTAGTTCCTAGGGTTTGTAAGAGTAGAATGGGAGGCAGAGCCTTCAGCTTTCAGGCTCCTCTCCTGTGGAACCAGCTCCCAATTCAGATCAGGGAGACAGACACCCTCTCTACTTTTAAGATTAGGCTTAAAACTTTCCTTTTTGCTAAAGCTTATAGTTAGGGCTGGATCAGGTGACCCTGAACCATCCCTTAGTTATGCTGCTATAGACTTAGACTGCTGGGGGGTTCCCATGATGCACTGAGTGTTTCTTTCTCTTTTTGCTCTGTATGCACCACTCTGCATTTAATCATTAGTGATTGATCTCTGCTCCCCTCCACAGCATGTCTTTTTCCTGGTTCTCTCCCTCAGCCCCAACCAGTCCCAGCAGAAGACTGCCCCTCCCTGAGCCTGGTTCTGCTGGAGGTTTCTTCCTGTTAAAAGGGAGTTTTTCCTTCCCACTGTCGCCAAGTGCTTGCTCACAGGGGGTCGTTTTGACCGTTGGGGTTTTTACGTAATTATTGTATGGCCTTGCCTTACAATATAAAGCGCCTTGGGGCAACTGTTTGTTGTGATTTGGCGCTATATAAATAAAATTGATTGATTGATTGATTTTAATGTTCACCAAAGCTACATGGGAAAAAAATTTTGTTTTACTAGGAGATAAGTCAGAGCAGAAGCTGGTGTGGAAGATAGGGTGTATGACATTGCAAAAGGACAGTTTTTTCTTATATTATTGTTTTGTTTCTCCCCTAAAAGTATCTGGAAATCAGAAAGAGCAAAATCTACAGCAAGCAAAATCTTCATTGCTACTCAGACCCCCCAAAAAACTACAGTGATTGACCTGATGGTGGCACTATAATAACCAGTTTTACCTTTTGGCTGATAACTTCTGAACTGTTAGTCATTAAAACTCTTTGTTGATAACATTACTTGGCTGCTTCTGCATCTAACCACATAGGCCGTGCCCATTTCCACCACATAAATTTTTCAAACGTTTTGAATTTTTTTTAAGTTTTTTTTCCGCTACTCATCTTGTATACGTTTTGTTTAAACTTAAGAAAATGTGGTACATAGAATTCTTGAACTGAGCCACACAAATGTATTTTTGGATACTTTTTCCTATTAAAGAGTGCCTATTTGAGCCCGGCTGTCCTCACCTTCTACAGAGGAACCATAGAGAGTGTACTAACCAGTAGTATCTCTCTGTGGGATGAAAGTAGCAGCCTTGCAGACAGGAAGGCACTGGAAAGGGTCGTGAGGGCAGCAGAGAAAATTATGAGGGCCAGGCTGCCAACCATTGGTGAACTGGCAGAACAGCACTACTTGTCCAGAGCAAGAAGGATAATCAGGGAAACTTCACACCTCTTTAACAATCTGTTTTTCCCCCTGCCCTCAGGTAGATGGTACTGTAGCCTGAGCTGCAAACTACACAGATTCAGGGACAACTTTTACCCAACTGCCATAAGACAGTTAAATACAAATCAATAGAAAAAACTGTGCAATATAGAATGTGGGATATAGAATACAATGTAGCATCTGGTTGCAACTTTATCCTTGTAGCATTTTCATACGTGCAATATCCTGTGTCCTTTATTTATTACTGCATGTTGTGTATACACAGATGCAGAGACAGTTATCGATAGTTTAAAAAACAAAACTATCACACACCTTGGACTGGTATTCTGTGCTTTATTCTGTGTTTTTAGTTATTCGTACAGTGCATCAATATTTCGTTCTGTGACAGCATCTGTGATATTTTTTACTGAATGACAATAAAAATGAGTCTGTCTATTTTGTGGCAATTGCCTACCAAAGTTGAGTGAGTGTGGTTTATTCCACTAAATCTGCTATAGCTTATGAATAAATTACTCTTTTGAAATCAAACTTGGTGGACATGATCACTGTGGATGCATGCAAAAAGTGACACATGAATTGACCTGATAGAGGCACTACAACCACCAAAAGAGACTTTTGCCAATAACTACTAAGCTGTGCATCAGAGAATCACAGCTATTTGTTCCTTGTATTCCTTGCCCTCAGATACATCCATCCATATAAGCCCCACCTATTTATAACATGTAGCTTTGCAGACATTTTTATTTATTCTTTATTAAAACAATTTGTTCTTTAGAGACTGTATAGTATATTTAACAGCAAAGAAACCTATCACATAGCTTCCAATTTGCACCCGTTACTCAGACAAAAACAATTACACTGATACACCAAATGATGGCGCTATAACAACCAGTTTTATATTTTGTTGAATAACCCCTGAACTGTAAGTCATAGAGGGCAGCACCGTGGCTTAGTGGTTGGCACTGTTGCTTTAAAGCAAGAGGGTCATGGGATTGATTCCCACCTGTGGCATTTCTGTGTGGAGTTTGCATGTTGTCTCCATGTTTGCGTGGGTTCTCTCTGGGTGCTCCGGCTTCCTCCCACATCCAAAGACATGCAGGTTTGGTGGATTGGAAACTTTAAATTGTCTGAAGGTGTGAATGTGTTTGTCTGTCTATATGTGGCCCTGTGACAGACTGCCGTCCTGTCCATGGTTTAGCCTGCCTCTTGCCCTATGTCTACTGGGATAGGCTCCAGCCCCCCGCGACCCTTAATTGGAGTAAGCAGGTATAAAAAAATGGATGGATGTAATTCATGGAATCAAAATCTTTATCTGGATTCCTTGGAGTATTCTGCATTTAAGCACACAGACCCTACCATTTCTGTCAAATTTCCCCCATTTTTAATTGTATGAAAAAGTGTTTTTCGCTGCTCCTCCTACAATTTTTACTTATTCTTCCAGTTCATCTCCGCTAGCAGCCATCTATCTGCCACAGCAAGGTGAAATGTGGGTGTCCTCTTGGCATTTTCCAGTTGCTGGGGTCCTCAACGCCGAGGTACCTGCATGATGGGCCATGCCCAAATAAACAACATGTCATTGCTGACGTTCCCTTATAATGCAAGTGATATTTTTCATCTGTCTCCCTAAGTAGCCATTCATTTGAGATACAATCATTCCAGTGGTACACATGGATTCTCTGAAGAGGCCTAGTATTTAAGACAACATGCCCATCACTTTGAGCAAGTGGGATGAGTTCATCAGTGAATCACCTGCTGGAGTCAGTGGCTGCAAGGAAAACCTGCACACTCTTGGCCCTTTCTGGAATAATTTGGACACCACTGATTTACGACATCCAGTTAACTCCCTTGGTCACTGTTAGCGTCAAGTCTCATAACCATACAGTAAGAAGAGGCACCAGGACCCTAAAGACTTGGACTTTCATTCTCTTGCAAAGGTACTGTCATCACCAAACATCTATATAGTGATTTAAAGACACTATAAGTTCTTCTTGGGTACAACTTGATTCATTGTCAAATGAACAGGGAGTTAATTGGTTTGATGAATAGTCTGAAGCACAGGTCAAAAACAATGCAAAAATGACCAGGGAGCCAACTGAACAAATCTCTTGCAGAGAATATAATTTTTTTTTTTTTTTGCTTTTTACAATTCAACCTGTTCACCGTCACTTCCTGAAGGAATGGGATGCATTTTGGCTCACGTTGGCTCAAGTCATTCCGTTCATCATTCATTAAAACTTCTCAGTCCTCAGAGCATTTCAAACTATTCTTCATTCATTACAGAGGATATTCTGCAGTGTTAAATGAACACTGCAGTGTATATGGCCCCATTCAAAAATAATGTTAATCAATGCTCCTCCTATCTCCAAATCTGATCATTTTAAGATAAGTGATTTTTATCTGACAACAACGATATGCACTCCCTACAGAGTTAAATTAACACTACAAAATTTATTGTGTAGAGGTACTGCTTGTCTGTCAGATTGTTGCGCTCTCCTATTTTGCGCAAGCAGCCATGATGACTCAGGATGCCTGTGAATCAACAGAGTTGAATGCTTCCTCTCACTTAGCCCACAGGTAAAAAATACAGCGAAAACACATGGAAAAAAATGAGGTGAGATGAGAAGATATAAGGCCCTATTGTGATGGTCTATAGTGCACAGTCTAAAGGGCAAAGTGCAAGTGCAAATGGGGCATGCCGCACTACCCTTTGTACTGATACGGTGCATAATCTGAGTGCAAAGTAAGGCGCAAAATGCAACAGGGTTGTATTTAGTCTCTTAATTAGTCATGAATGCATTTTGGGTATGAGGAACACCAGTTAGATTGCTACCTGTGCCACTGTTAAAGAGCAGCATGAGATTGAAATTGGAGCATTGGTATTTTGATGGTGGACTTTGTGAGAGGTGTTCTAGTGAGGAAGCAGATCTGTGTACAAAGCATCAAAGCGTGTGAGCGGATTATCTGTGGGACCAGTACAGCACCAAGTTCCTGCAACACCTCCTCCTCCACCTCTGTTCATTTGATCTCTTTTATGCCATCTGACGGCGACAGAAACTTGGCTGAACATGGCAGGGACATGTGTTGGTGCCGCCTGCAACCTGCAGGAATAAAATAATTGGATACACGAGTCATTAAAATTTAGTATGTTTATGTTAGTTTTAAACTCATCCATTTAAATTTTTTTTAGTTCAGTTATTTGTAGCTTTTGATGCACTAATGTGCATCCCTATGTGTGAGTACAAGTAGAGTGCACGTGCAGCTTGAACCCCCCCCTACGTACGCAAATAAATATAGTGCTTGACCTTAGACCAGGCTTTTGGTGGTGTGTCATGCAATCCCTTTCTGCTGCCTCACGATAGTGATGCACCAGGACTGCGTCTCACCACACCTTATTTTAAGACCAACCCATGGGTGCACAGACAACTTCAAGTACACAATATGGGTGGTGGGCAGGAAAAAGACAACTGCATTGGTTGGAATCCAGCAATGACACATTCTTCTGCTTTTGTATGCAAGATAGGGCCCTTAGTTTAAGTTTTGTTGAGTTGTCAACAAAGACATCAGTATTTTAGGCTTTGCTTCAGCTTGCCCTGATCACATGTTGTACGTTGAGAAATACTACAGCAGGTTTGTCTTGCAGATTTTAGCATGGGTGGGGTGTGCTATTTGTGGGGGTTGTTGCTCGTCGACTGTATGACAACTCATTTTTAAACCAGTCACATGCTTGTGACAGAGAGGTTGACGGTGGAAAAGGCCATATTTTGGTCCTACCCCCGAAGAGGTCCACAGTGTCACGGGTCAGTATGGATATTTGCAACTGTGAATACACAGCGGAAATTCAGATGATCACGATGCAGCTCAGCTCAGTTAAAGACAGTGGAAAACCAGCACAAGAGTTCTATTGCTAATTCAATTAGCAAACCTAAGACTAGTGCACGATGCATCACCTGACATGAGACCAAAGACCTCTGAGGATTGTAGTCAAAAGTACCAAGCTGTTCTTGAACGGATCCAAAGCTAAAGTGCTTTCTTTTTTTTTACTATCCCCCCGTGTTTAAAGTTTTGACCAGTTTTGAGCTTCACTGTCTTACTCAAGTCCACTTCTGTTCAGCTACCCACCGATTACTGCTGAATGAATCCACACAGTACTCAATTCTCCAAAAGATGGCATGTTTACTGCAGAAGATGAGGCAAACTCTAATAATTTGGATGCATTTTACTTGGCTACTCAAAAAAATGACTCATTGGATAAACTCAATTCAATTATATGCAGGATTTCCATGTAATAAATAAATGGAGCCCAAATTTTAAAAAAAGCACATCGATGCAAGATAATCTAATTTAGTTAGGATGACATATATTTATTAGATGGAAATCCAATCCAGTGAGTCAGTTTTTTGAGTGTACTTTCTAAAACCTCTCCTCTCACTTGTCCCATTAATACACCAAAGGTCGCACATTGTGTCGCTGGAGGAATGTTTGCACAGTCCTGTCTATGACCTGACTGATTTACCCTCTGCCAAGTTTGTCTGTTTGTGTGTGTGGGGTGCCATCATACCTGTGGCTGCTGATGTTTCTCTAATGTGACAGCGGTGTGGAGCGATAACTAATCTTAGAATTTATGAGGAAATGAAACCTTGCCTTCACTAAGTTATGATGAACACCGTATGTGGATAATGAATCGGGATGTAGAAAAAAAAAAATCCTCCTTTACTGTGTTAGACCAGCCTTGCAAATTACAGGTCTGCGTTTGAACGCACCACAGTGCTGACAGCCAGGCAGCTGTCGTCCGCTAATAGTGGCCTGCAAGCACGTTCAAGCAGCCAGTACTCACATTACAAACTTTACAGGTAACCAGTTCCTGCTGGAAACATACCTCCACTTAACCATTTAACCTCCTCCCCAAAATCCACCTGTGGGCTCCGACTGTGGGAGAAGAAAGTGCTAATGTCACTCTGCCGTCTCAGTCTGTGCTCAAGTACAAGCTGCAGGTAGTGACAAGCAGTGCTGGGCACAGTTAGCTCACCAGCTAACAGCTAATTAGTAAAGCTAACTTTTTGTTAGCGGATTAGCTTTTCAGCAGGCTTTGAAAACCATTAGCTGACGTATTAGCTTCTATTATATTTAGTTTAGCTGACTTTAAGTCAGCTGACATTTTTAATTTAAAGTACAAAAATTTAAAATCTTGCAAAACTGACACAATTAATTTCTAGTGAAATCCAAGCATTATAATGTCAGTTTATTTTTGAAACATGTTGCTAAGTTAAAGCACATTTTAGTTACCGGGGGAAGGGGGGGTGGAATTCCATAACGAATATTTTGTTTTCTTTTTAACTATCTGTAGGAGGAAGTGCGTGTGCGCATGCATGAGATTTTGAATTTACCTTTGACCTCGGGTGATGCACGCACACACATGGTGGGCATGCTAACATCCGTGAGATGTCTTGTAAATGACTTCAGTTTTTATAGCTTTAGAAGTGTTTATTTCTCATATAGCCTTTACAAGATATATGAGAAACATATTAAATTTATACAGAAATAAGATGTTTCAGAGCATTTTCCACCATATTGTATTATTTTGTTTGAGGGAGCAGGCAGCTGACGTCACCGTGCATCTCTACTCTGATTGGCTGTCACCGTGTGCTTCCCAGCATCCCCCGCGCTATGACGTCACTATCATAGACTGTATGGGTTGCTACTGAACATAGTTCAAGATCATTTGTTTGTTTGAAAGTTTTCCCTTCAGGGGGAAAAAGTTTAAATTTTTTTACAGACAATGCAAATTTTGATCATATTGGCAATGTCATATTATGAACCCTCTATTTAAAGGCTAATAAATAAAATAATAGTGGTGTCAAAGAAATTTATTTTCATGAGTGGAATCTTAAAAAAAATCAAAGGCTGTACACTTTTAAAGGTTAACTGTCAAAAACATTTGTAAACCCTAAACTCATACCTGTTTGTTCCTGTTATACATTAATCAATTAAATGAAACTGACATATCATGCAAAGGGAACAAGCATCACCTCAAGCAGAAGAGCAGGAGGTTTAGCCAGTGTAAATGCATTAATTAGATTATTAAAATTATTTTTCCATGTGTATTTTTATTTCTTAAAATTTCTTATTTATTTAATATTTAATAGTGCGTAATCTGTATGTTGGAAGGAAACTACTGTTTAATTTCATTTGTTCATTGAATTATGAACATCTTGATCATCAGCTAATCTTGGCCTGCTAAACCTTTTTGGGAACCCCTGTGTTTATGCTTCAACATATTAAAATAGCAGCTGAATAGGTCAGTTTTTCAGGGTTTTAGAGCACAAAACCACCTAGCCAAAGCTAAATTCATATAATAATAGCTAGTAGTTAGCTGTTAGTGGTAGCCTTAGCTCAGTGTTTTAGTGGTTTATCAGTTCAGCACTATCATAGTTAATTTTCACTTAGAGGATTAGTGGTTATTGAAGATAACTTTTAGTTTAGCTGTTCCCACCACTGGTGAAAACATGGAGCTTTGACACCAAAGAATTATCTGCTGCACTTAATAAACACAAATAATAAAATATTACATAAACTGACTGTCTAAATTGTCTGTCATTGGGTTCATCTTTACATGCATGTTTGTCTTTTATTATATATATATTTTTTGCCATTTAAACCTATCTTCTTTTTGACTTTGTGAGTTACACTGCACACACTTTATAGACTATTGTTTGTATAAAAATAAAGATATTATGGAAAATAGCGCACAAAGGGGTAAGTATCGCTCTTGACATAGGAAGATGAAGATGCATACACCAGTTTTCTATTCAAAACATTTGGTCCATTTGGGTTGGACTAGGGTTAGGCTGGTTCTGAATTACAGACCAATCTAGGGAAATGTGGACCTGGATTAAGACCCTGTTTGTACCTGATGTCAACACAAAATGAATTTTCATGTTGTTAGTCTATAGAGGGTCCTTTGTCTATGTACAGCAACCTGATGACCGGTGGAGAAGAAAGTCCCTTCATGTTGTACCTGGGGGTTCTCAGATTTTCCGGCGTGCCAACCAGCTACAGGCCAGTGACGTACATCTCCATCCCGTCGTTGAAGGTAAAGATGGTGGTGGTGCTGGAGCTGCTGCCTCCTTGCTTCACATCACTGATGGTCTCGTAAAAGTTTTCTCCACCAGGCAGGCCTCTCTGAGGCGGGGCAGTGGATCCTGAGCTCTTTGGTGCCTCCGGCGCTGCCTGCTGCTGCTGCACCTGCTTCTTCCTCTTCAGAGTGGCAATACCTCCTACTGTGCTATTATTGGTTCCTGCCTGCTCACGTTTCCGGTGGGTGTCAATAGTAGCGTACGCGGGGTCAGATTCGGCCACAGCGCATGTGGACCAGGACCTGTCTCCCACTGGCTCATAGCAGGGCTCCTCCTGGGAACGAGCCTGGCCCTGGACCCCTCGACCTCGGCCTCGGGAACCCGTGTTTCCTCTGTCCCCACCAAAGGAACGCGGCAGGGTCTTTGCTCCACTGTAATCCATGGGAGGTTTTTTCTTTTGGCTTTTACACACGATGGAGTAGGTGTCTGCGATCTGAGAACACAGACACAAAAGGAGAGTAGAGCACAGTGTCACTGCACTACAGTACAACTCTATCAGCCTGAAACAGAATGTGACTTCTAACGCATCATTCAGGATTTTGTTTTGTAGAAGGGAACACTTAAAACCAAAACTGACACAACACACAACCTGCAACTGCTGCATTAAGCTCTTGCACCTTAAAAAAGCTCATATTGCTGAGTTTTCAAAGAGCATGCAAACTACTTTCACGTGCACATCTGTCTGCGTGCATGCCACACTTAAAATTCCACTAGTTCAACATGAGGCTGAACATGCTACACAGCGCTGTTAATTTGTCATGTAAAAATATGTGGGCCTGGACGCGTGGGGTGTGTGCACATAAATTTCTGCGCATGTGTTGACACAGCTCGCTCTGTGCAGTAATCTGACCTATTTTAACCAGGCAGGATAAGACAGAGTAAACTGTGTTATCAGTCTGTTTAGGTCTGTGCGGAGAGGCAGAACAGTGGAAGAACCAGTTAAAATTTCACCACAACCGCTTTGGCAATGGGACAGCTGGGCACAGAGCGAAAAAACCTGGATGACAGCCCAGCGGCTGAAAAAAATGTGTTGTTCACTAACGGACTTTGCTCCCTTCTCATACCTTAAGCATGTTTCTGTGTGTGTGTCTCTGTCTTTGGTAAACAGATGCAGATAGTGAAATTTTCACGACACAGTTTAGTAATCACAACCAAAAGACATGTGCAAAGCCGTGCGGGGGAATTCTAATAAACCAGAGCATTGACCTTTGGCATTTCTGTGTCAAAATTCCACACGGCCAGTAGAGGAGCAGAGGATTGTGGGACATGGCAGTGTTTACCTTTGATGTTCACACCCAGTCCAGCAACTGTGTTGTTGTGGCCCTGAGAAACACCGGCTCTGCAAAGTGCCTCTCTATGATACGCTTGTGGACGCAATGAGGTAAAAAAAGTAGTGAGACACACGCATGCACACATATATATCATAATTTTGCCTCTGTGGATCACTGTAGTGGAGCTGAAATGAATCAGTTGAAATGTACTCATGATACAGACTTTTAGCTTTAATTCAAGTGAGTTTAACAAAAATACAGTATTAGCGATATGCAAGTTATAGTCATTTTATACACGATCTGTCCACTTTCAGAAGTTAGAGTATTAAACAAACTAAATATCAGGATTATGGTCAGCCCAGAGTTACGTTTCTTTATTTATTTTTGTGACATGGTCAAGAAGAGCACCACATTTTTGTGATGTGGTCAAGTTTTGGTCACTATTTTAACCCTGACCAGAACCCCAAATCCCCCCTGTGTCATCCCAAATTCCATGATGCCATCAAAAAAAAAATAAAAAAAATTTTGTGATACTGTCACGAAAATGTAATACATTTTGTGACATATGATGAATTAACAGATTAAATCACTTTTTGTGACGCCATCATGAACTCATTGTGAGATCGGGTTGATTCTGGTTCATTGTCACTTTTACAGACATTTTTTAAAGATCCTCTTCAGGGGAATATGTACATGAATATTTCAGTCACTGAATGTGTCTTGGATTTATTTCTCCTCAGGTTCACTACATTGCAGAGATTTGTTTTAAAAAGGGCATGAAACAGCCAATCAGAAAATGGGTGATTACGTTTTATCGGAATCCACCATGGTGGTCATCACATAAAAAATCCAAGATGGTCATCCATAAATGTGGCTTTGTCCACATGTTGAATTTTTTAATTAGCACAACTGAATTCCTTGGCCCTGAAAATGTGTACTTAGCTACTGGAATCAAGATCCAAAGTCATTTTGAAGCCGAGATATTGGGTGGCGGTGAGGCGAAGAATCTACGAACTCAGAACTCAGAAGAAGTTTGAGTTTAAACAGCCATTTTTGTTGTGTGGGCTGCCAGAAGAGGAGGTACTGCTGGCCTACCACCAGAGGGCGCCCTGCCTGAAGTGCGGGCTTCAGGCACGAGAGGGCGCTGCCGCCACGGACACAGCCGGGGGTGACAACTGTCACTCATTATCTCATGACAGCTGTCACCCATCTACACTTCATCGTACTACTGCATAAAACCCGGACGTCATCTCCACCTCATTGCCGAGATATCATCTACCTGTGAAGGTAATATTCTCTGCTGTATCTGAACTTAACACTGACTTTATAGTCTGAACTTCTTTGCAGCTGTTTTCCTGTGGGTGTGCCTTATCTGTGGGATTGGCGTTTTGGTGTGATCAGCGACGGCTTCGCTTCACACCCCAACCAGATAAGTGGTTAACAGGAGCTGCACGAGTGTGTGATTAGAGGTGGAGGTGACTTTCCACCTTCTGACTGTTTTTGTTACTGGGTGTGCACACACCCACATCTCACTGTTTGTGCTCCTCGCCAGCAGTACCAGATCCGACAGTCGGGGACGGCGATCACCTGGGAATTCGGGACTTGGCGGCTCCAGTATTCACCAGGTTCGGTGGTGGCGGAAATCGTGTGGTTCCGGCTCTTCTCAGGACAGACGTCTTCTATCCTCGAGCCTGCCCACACGTCACCTTTGTGTATTGACTGCTATCAGATTCTGAGATTGTCTGTATATTCGTTGTGCACATTCACAACATTAAATTGTTACCTTTTGGCTCATCTATTGACCGTTCATTTGCGCCCCCTGTTGTGGGTCCATGTCACTACACTTTCCCCAACAATTTTTACAGATCCAAGATGGCTGCCATGGTGGCTAGCAGGAAAATGGAACCGTCCATTGTTTGATGAGCTATTGTATGCACTTTCCAAAAATTTACAGGACTTCTATGTTTCCAGGGTGAATAAAAAGTCTGCCGGTCACAGAGCTTTCTCCTACCGTGCTCCAGCTGTGTGGAACGATCTCCCGGCACACGTACGGCAGCTGGATACTGTGGAAACTTTTAAATCACATTTAAAGACCCATTTGTTTTCCTTGTTTTATCATTAGTGTTATAATTGTGTTTTTATTTTTGTATTCTTTTATGGTTTTGTCTTTTTATTATTTTTAAATTTCTAATTACGCTTTTTCTGTTTTTATTATGTTGTGTGAAGTGCCTTGAGACGATTTCATCGTGAACTGGCGCTATATAAATTAATAAATTTGATTTTGATTTGAATTTTGCAGTTTTACTTGTCTCCCAAATTCCAAAGAAATCACCTAACAAATCATTAAAAAACAACAACAACAACAAAAAACAAACACAACCAGCATGGTAAATATGTCTGGAGTAGTGGACAGTGGAGTGGCAGTGTAAGGACGCTCATGAGGGAAGCCACCAAGACAGCTGTGACAACCCTGAAGAAGTTATTAGCTTCTGTGGTTGTGACTGGAGAAACTGCACTGTGCAACTTCAGTCTGTTGCATCACCACTTGGATGCATTCATGTATCCATTTGCCTGACTTGTCTTACAAAAACTGCCTGTGAAAGTGATTGCATGTATGAACAATAATTCTCATATTTAGTTTCTCCAGTTACTTATAAACTCTGAAAACAGACAGAGAAATATGACTATAATTCCAAAACGGTTAATGCAATATTTTTGTTTCACCACTTGAAGTAAAACTAACTGTTTACACTACAAACACATCTTGGTTGTTTTTCTTTCAACTCTGTTGTGTTGGTGTACAAAGGCGAAAAATACAATTTTGCTGTCACACAAATGTGTCACTGTCCAAACACTTACGGAACCGACGTGTCAGCACAGGGCCCATGTATGTTACACACATACATGGTACATATAAAAAACAACCTTCCTTCTCTCCGCCTCTTTCTATGCCTCTGACAATCCCTAAGTCGTACCTATACCCTCCCACCGAAAAATATATTGTGTGACTGATAAAAAAGACCCCAGTAGCGCATGCTTTAAATGTGTGCACACAATGTGCACACAGCATTTGCAGCACTGTGCAGCAGAGGAAGGAAGTCACAAGATGATGGGGATTTCAAAACTGGGCTGCAGCTGTTGAGGAAGCTTCTGCATGTTTTCTTTTTTTTTCTCCTCCTCATTGCTACCTATGACCCGTTCTCTCCCTCATTTTTTAGCTTCTGATTTTAATGCATCAGATAGTCGCATCATTTTGCAATTTGCACCGCTTTATCCACGGCAGTGCACGTTCCCTGCAATGAAGTTTACGGCTCAAACAATTTGGGGAGGCAAAGATCTGCCAGCAGTGTGCACTGGTGAGACACGCTGTGTGCAACGTGACGTGGGGGCAGTGCCACGGAGAGAGTGAGTGGAGCAGGAGAGAGCGCCACAGCAGAGGAGGAGATTTTAAGTGGGAGTAGAAACTCTGCACCTTTTCATGGCTGCAACTGACAAAACACCAGAGGATATGGAGTATATGGGCATGTTAGGGCAACAACAGTGTCACACAGAAAAACACAGTAAATAATAGGACAAGAGAGAGAGCGAGAGAGAGAGAGAGAGAGAGAGAGAGAGAGAGAGAGAGAGAGGAAGAAGAAGAACAACAAAAAAGAAAAAGACTGCAGTCAAGGCTAGTTCCTCTGTGGACTAGTCTGATTTGCAGAGGAGGAGTTGAAGCCAAACAGCCGCATTAACCCTTTTATCTCCACATAAAACATCCAAAGGTCAACTCTGGCTCAACTCTGAAAACTTTCCAGGATAACCATACTGCTTTTACTAAATCCCACAAGTCTCCCCACACAGTTTGGACTAGCTGATCACTGTGCACTCATGTAGATGGTGTTTTATGACATACAAATGCAAACGTGATGCATGTGGCTTTATAACCACAACTGAAGACCAATATAGGGTTAGGGTTAGCCTAACCCTAACCCTAACCAATGTCTTCAGTTATTAGTAATCTGGTAAAGTCACAGATGTGCAAATGACATTATTGTGATGAGAGTGCTGTAAGTGCACATTTGTGTGTGTGCATGTCATTCATTAATGTATTTTTCCAGATCAAGCAGCTCACCCACGCTTCCCTATCCTGGGCTAAACCCTCTAACTCTTCCTAGGGGATAATGAGGCATTCCCAAAACAGCTGGGGAATATAATCCCTGCAGCGTATCCTGGGTCTTCCCCAGGGCTTCCTCCCAGTTGGATGTGCCTGAAAACCTGCCTAGGGAAGTGAACAGGGGGTGTCCCCCACCAGATGCCCGAATCACCTCAGATTGGCTCCTTTCAATGCAAAAAAGCAGCGACTCTACTCTGAGTCCCTCTTGGATATTTGAGCCTCTCACCCTACCCCCTGAGTGTAAACCCAGGTATTGAATGGAGGATCCTTATTTCCGCAACCTTGTTCTTTTGGTTATTACCCAACGTCCATGACCAGAGGCAAGGATAGGACCACAAATCAACTGGTAAATTAAAATCCTCGTCTTCTGGCTCAAATGTTTCTTCACCAAGAATGTCCGGTATAGTGTCTGCAAGAACCCAGACACAGCCTAATCTCTCTTGTGAACAAGACCCTGAGATACCTGAACTCTTCCACTTGCGGCAATGATTCTCCCCTGATCCACAGGGGACAATCCACCCAAGGGCTCAGATTTGGAGGTGCTGATCATCATCCAAATCACTTCAAACTCTGCCTCAAACCTGCCTTTACGTACTTTAAAATTAAATTTTTGCCTTGTACACACATTCTATTTGATCAAATATGTGTTAAATCAGTTAGAATGTCTGTTTTATTTAGATATAAAGTTATTTAAAAATAAGAGTTACTTTTTTGTTTTAATAATTTACATTTATGGAATGAATGAATGAAAATATGAGAAGCTTCAATATGAGTTCTGGGTATACTGTATGTTACCAGTTTATGCAATAGAAAGTTCATAATTCACATTATGGTACATAAGGTGGAGTCAATGTTGTAATCTGAACTTTAAAAAAAATTGTATGCTGAAAGGGGGTTTTAATCATTTTGCTCTGGACATATCTCACTTGTGCTTAGTGCTGCAAAGTTCACATTCCCACTGTGGCCAACTCATTTGGAGTAAATGCTGCAAACATAAGCATTTCTCTCGTACTTACATTAATCTGCACACTAACAGGACGTGTCCCGTATTTTCCAAAGTATAAGTTGTACCTTCTTTATGTATGCGGAACTCACGTTTTAACAAAACGTTTCCCTGTGGGTGAGTTTAACAAAGGACAGGATGTCAGTGTTACACATATGCACACCACAGCCTGTGCTGTTACTTAACATAAGGAGTTTTAAATTCCAAAAGTCTTTAATCTTTAATCAATTATTTAATCAATTTTATTTATATAGTGCCAAATCACAACAAACAGTTGCCCCAAGGCGCTTTATATTGTAAGGCAAAGCCATACAATAATTACGGAAAAACCCCAACGGTCAAAATGACCCCCTGTGAGCAAGCACTTGGCGACAGTGGGAAGGAAAAACTCCCTTTTAACAGGAAGAAACCTCCAGCAGAACCAGGCTCAGGGAGGGGCAGTCTTCTGCTGGGACTGGTTGGGGCTGAGGGAGAGAACCAGGAAAAAGACATGCTGTGGAGGGGAGCAGAGATCAATCAATAATGATTAAATGCAGAGTGGTGCATACAGAGCAAAAAGAGAAAGAAACACTCAGTGTATCATGGGAACCCCCCAGCAGTCTAAGTCTATAGCAGCATAACTAAGGGATGGTTCAGGGTCACCTGATCCAGCCCTAACTATAAGCTTTAGCAAAAAGGAAAGTTTTAAGCCTAATCTTAAAAGTAGAGAGGGTGTCTGTCTCCCTGATCTGAATTGGGAGCTGGTTCCAGAGGAGAGGAGCCTGAAAGCTGGAGGCTCTGCCTCCCATTCTACTCTTACAAACCCTAGGAACTACAAGTAAGCCTGCAGTCTGATAGCGAAGCGCTCTATTGGGGTGATATGGTACTATGAGGTCCCTAAGATAAGATGGGACCTGATTATTCAAAACCTTATAAGTATAAATTATATTCTAGAATTAACAGGAAGCCAATGAAGAGAGGCCAATATGGGTGAGATATGCTCTCTCCTTCTAGTCCCCGTTAGTACTCCAGCTGCAGCATTTTGAATTAACTGAAGGCTTTTCAGGGAACTTTTAGGACAACCTGATAATAATGAATTACAATAGTCCAGCCTAGAGGAAATAAATGCATGAATTAGTTTTTCAGCATCACTCTGAGACAAGACCTTTCTAATTTTAGAGATATTACGTAAATGCAAAAAAGCAGTCCTACATATTTGTTTAATATGCGCATTGAATGACATATCCTGATCAAAAATGACTCCAAGATTTCTCACAGTATTACTAGAGGTCAGGGTAATGCCATCCAGAGTAAGGATCTGGTTAGACACCATGTTTCTAAGATTTGTGGGGCCAAGTACAATAACTTCAGTTTTATCTGAGTTTAAAAGCAGGAAATTAGAGGTCATCCATGTCTTTATGTCTGTAAGACAATCCTGCAGTTTAGCTAATTGGTGTGTGTCCTCTGGCTTCATGGATAGATAAAGCTGGGTATCATCTGCGTAACAATGAAAATTTAAGCAATGCTGTCTAATAATACTAACTCAGCCACATGGGGTGTGCAGCCAGTACATTCTGAGTACCGGTCCCATGCCCGAATAAATGAGGAGGGTTGCGTCAGGAAGGGCATCTGGCATAAAACAAGCCAACCCAACTATGCAGACTCAGAATCGAATTCCCATACCGGATCGGTCGCGGCCCGGGTTAACAACGTCCGCCACCGGTGCTATTGCCCAACAGGGTGCCGGTGGAAATTGGGGTACTGCTGGGCGAAGACGACGAAGAAGAGGAGGAAAACACTGCCACGAACAGCGGGAGAAGAAGAAAACTAGAAGGGTGGAAATGAGAGTGGGGACTTTGAATGTTGGTAGTATGACTGGTAAAGGGAGAGAGCTGGCTGATATGATGGAGAGGAGAAAGGTAAACATACTGTGTGTGCAAGAGACCAAGTGGAAGGGAAGTAAGAGCAGGAGCATCTGCGGTGGGTACAAGTTGTTGTACCATGGTGAGGACAGGAAGAGAAATGGTGTTGGGGTCATTTTAAAGGAAGAGTATGTTAAAAGTGTGTTGGAGGTTAAGCGAGTGTCTGACAGGGTGATGAGTGTGAAGTTGGAAATTGAAGGGGTGATGATGAATATCATCAGTGCATATGCCCCACAGGTAGGTTGTGAGATGAAGGAGAAAGAAGATTTCTGGAGTGTGTTAGATGAGGTGGTGGGGAGTGTGCCCAAGCATGAAAGAGTGGTGATAGGAGCAGACTTCAATGGGCATGTTGGTGAAGGTGTTGGGGAAAGTGCAGTGACACGTACCCACAACAGGGGGCGCAAATGCACGGACAATGAAAGAGTCAAATATGAACACTTTACTGTTGTGAATGAGCACAACACAGAGGAATGTGAAATTTAACAGACAGTCAATCACAAGGGTGACGTGTGGGCAGGCTCGAGGATAGAAGACGTCTGTCCTGAGATGAACCGGAACCACACGATTTCCTCCGCCACCGAACCCGGAGAATACTGGAGCCACCAAGTCCCGAGTCCCCAGGTGGCCACCGTCTTCAAAGGTCGGATCTGGTACTGCTGGCAGGAAGCAGAGACAATAAGATATGGGTGTGTGCACACCCAGTAGCAACAACGGTGGGAATGCCACCTCCACCTCTAACACACACTCGTGCAGCCCCTGTCTACCCACTTATCTGATAGAGGTGTGCAGCGGAGCCGTTGCTGGACACACCAAACGCCGGTCACACAGACACGGAACACCACAGGAAAGCGGCTGCAAAAAAGAGTTCAGACTGATACACAGTTCACTTTCAAGGCTGAGAATACTACCTGAACGGTTTGACGATATCTCGGCGATGAGGTGGAGATGACGTCCGGGTTTTATGGAGTGAGATGATGAAGCATGAATGAGTGACAGCTGTCAGGAGATAATGAGTGACAGCTGTCACCCCCGGCTGTGTTCGTGGCGGCAGCGCCCTCTCGTGCCTGAAGCCCGCACTTCAGGCAAGGCGCCCTCTGGTGGTGGGCCAGCAGTACCTCCTCTTCTGGCGGCCCACACAACAGAAGGGAACAGAGGTGATAAGGAAGTAATGGGTAGATATGGTATCAAGGATAGGAATGGGGAAGGACAGATGGTAGTTGATTTTGCAAAAAGGATGGAAATGGCTGTGGTGAATACCTACTTTAAGAAAAGGGAGGAGCACAGGGTAACATATAAGAGTGGAGGAAGGTGCACACAGGTGGACTACATTCTTTATAGGAGATGCAAGCTAAAAGAAATCACAGAGTGTAAGGTGGTAGCAGGAGAGAGTGTCACTAGATAGCATAGGATGGTTGTTTGTAGGATGACTTTAGAGGTAAAGAAGAAGAAGAGAGTGAGAGCTCAACAAAGGATCAGATGGTGGAAGCTGAAGGAGGAAGACTGTTGTGTGAAATTTAGCGAGCAGGTGAGAGAAGCACTAGTTGGAGGGGAAGCAATTTTGGACAACTGGAAAAGTACTGCAGATGTGGTGAGGGAGACAGCTAGGGCAGTACTGGGTATGACAGCTGGACAGTGGAAGGAAGACAAGGAGACTTGGTGGTGGAATGAAGAGGTCCAGGAAAGCATAAGGAGAAAGAGGTTGGCGAAAAAGTTTTGGGATAGTCGGAGAGATGAAGAAAGTAGACAGGAGTACAAGGAGATGCGGCGTAAGGCGAGAAGAGAAGTGGCAAAAGCAAAGGAAAAGGCATATTGCGAGCTGTACAAGAAGTTGAATAGTAAGGAAGGAGAAAAGGACTTGTACCGATTGGCCAGACAAAGGGACCGAGCTGGAAAGGATGTGCTGCAGGTTAGGGTGGTAAAAGATGCACATGGTAATGTGCTGACAAGTGAGGAGTGTGTGCTGAGAAGGTGGAGGGAATATTTTGAAGAGTTGATGAATAAAGAAAATGAGCGAGTAAAAAGGCTGGATGATGTGGTGAGAGTAAATCAGGAAGTAAAAGAGATTAGCAAGGAAGAAGTGAGGGCTGCTATGAAGAGGATGAAGAGTGGAAAGGCAGTTGGTCCAGATGACATTCCAATGTCTAGGAGAGATGGCAGTAGAGTTTCTAACCAGATTTTTTAATAAAATCTTGGAAAGTGAGAGGATGCCTGAGGAGTGGAGACGAAGTGTGCTGGTTCCTATTTTCAAGAACAAGGGTGATGTGCAGAGCTGCAGTAACTACAGAGGCATAAAGCTGATCAGCCACAGCATGAAGTTATGGGAAAGAGTAGTAGAAGCTAGGCTTAGAAAACAGGTGAAGATCTGTGAGCAACAATATGGTTTCATGCCGAGAAAGAGCACTACAGATGCAATGTTTGCTCTGAGAATACTGTTGGAAAAGTACAGAGAAGGACAGAAAGAGTTACACTGTGTGTTTGTGGACTTAGAAAAAGCTTATGATAGGGTGCCAAGAGAAGAGTTGTGGCATTGTATGAGGAAGTCTGGAGTGGCAGAGAAGTATGTTAGGGTAGTGCAGGACATGTACAAGAATAGTGTGACAGCGGTGAGATGCGTAGTCGGAATGACAGACTCATTCAAGGTGGAGGTGGGATTACACCAAGGATCAGCTCTGAGTCCTTTCTTGTTTGCAGTGGTGATGGACAGGTTGACAGATGAGATCAGACAGTCCCTATGGACTATGATGTTTGCAGATGACATTGTGATCTGTAGTGAGAGTAGAGAGCAAGTTGAGTCTAGTCTGGAGAAGTGGAGATATGTTTTGGAGAGAAGGGGAATGAAAGTCAGTAGAAGCAAGACTGAGTACATGTGTGTGAATGAGAGGAAGCCCAGTGGAATAGTGCAGTTACAAGGAGTAGAAGTGGTGAAAGTAGATGAGTTTAAATATTTGTGGTCAACTGTTCAAAGTAATGGAGAGTGTGGTAGAGAGGTGAAGAAGAGAGTGCAGGCAGGGTGGAGTGGGTGGAGAAAGGTGGCAGGAGTGATTTGTGACCGAAGAATATCAGCAAGAGTGAAGGGGAAAGTTTACAAAACAGTAGTGAGACCAGCTATGTTGTATGGTTTAGAGACAGTGGCACTAACAAAAAGACAGGAGGCAGAGCTGGAGATGGCAGAGCTGAAGATGTTGAGATTCTCTTTGGGAGTGACAAGAATGGACAAGATTAGGAATGAACATATCAGAGGGACAGCTCAGGTGGGACGGTTTGGAGACAAAGTCAGAGAGGCGAGCTTGAGATGGTTTGGACATGTGCAGAGGAGGGACCCAGGGTATATAGGGAGAAGGATGCTGAGGATGGAGCCACCAGGCAGGAGGAGAAGAGGGAGACCAAAGAGGAGGTTCATGGATGTGCTGAGAGAGGACATGCAGGTGGTTGGTGTGACAGAGGAAGATACAGAGGACAGGGTGAGATGGAAACGATTGATCTGCTGTGGCGACCCCTAACGGGAACAGCCGAAAGACAAAGAAGAAGCTGTCTAATAATACTACCTAAGGGAAACAGTATAAAGTGAATAAAATTGGTCCTAGCACAAAACCTTGTGGAACTCCATAATTAACCTTAGTCTGTGAAGAAGATTCCCCATTTACATGAACAAATTGTAATCTATTAGATAAATATGATTCAAACCACCGCAGTGCAGTGCCTTTAATACCTATGGCATGCTCTAATCTCTGTAATAAAATTTTATGGTCAACAGTATCAAAAGCAGCACTGAGGTCTAACAGAACAAGCACAGAGATGAGTCCACTGTCTGAGGCCATAAGAAGATCATTTATAACCTTCACTAATGCTGTTTCTGTACTATGATGAATTCTGAAACCTGACTGAAACTCTTCAAATAGACAAAAGTAAAAGTAAACAATATGAACAAGTAAACCATTCATTCATTCTCTGTACCTGCTTATTCCAATTAAAGGGTCACAGGGAAGGGGGCTGGAACCTAGCTCAGCAGTCAGTGGGTGAGAGGGTGAGAGGCAGTGTACACCCTGGATGTGCTGCCAATCCATTGCAGGGACAAATAAAACATGTGTAAGACAACATATTAGATGTTATTTGATGCAATTTTGACAAAAGAAATAATCAGACGAACAGAGACTGCTGGCCCACAGCAACATGGAGGTGTGAATAGTGGATTAATGCAGGAAGACCCCAGCTTGTGGTGTGTTCCATGAAGATGATAAAATAAAGTAAATAAATAAATACATACATAAGTAAATAAAGCAAGATGGACAAATATACTTATGTTGGATAACATGTTGGATGTTATTTGATGCAGTTTGGACAAAAGAAATCATCAGATGAACACAAATTCCCTCTTGAATTAGCTATTTTTGTGCATCGTTGTTGTATACTGGTATTATTGCCATTTATTATTTTATTCGTGGAGTTTATTTTGTTTGGTGCACTGATTCCTGGGAATGTTCTATATAAATACTCATCATTATTATCATTATTATTATTATTAACAAATGTGTGATTTTCAGTATATAAATAAGTACTGTATATACCAGAGCTTACAAGTCCTTATGTTAAGCACATATATGTTGCAGGACTTCCCAAAAAATACAGTAGTAGTTTGTTCATTTTGATTTGAATGTATCTCCCTGGTGCTTACAAGTGGAAAGTTCATATTCATATCATGGGTCCGTCATGTAGGGACGCTGATGCAATGTGAGTGTTACTATAATCGCAGAAACTTCCTGTCTCCATTGTCTGGCAATCTAATCAAATACTCCTCTGAATGTCATCAGCAAAGCTGCACTTATTTGTCAGTGTCAAACACAGACTAAAACTATTATTTCATTCAACCATCCGACCAAATAACTTATTTACCACAACATCTCACTTATAACTTTCTCAGTTGTCTCTCCACACTTCTCACTGTGCTATTGTGTTTAGCCAGAGTGTAAAACTGAACGGCTGGGAGTGGAGAAGCCAGGGCTGGATGTTCTATTTGTATGGTCCAGTATGTGACATGATTGGTGAGTGCAGGCTTCACCCCCCTCTCACTCCCACATACACACGTCCATAAATATAGGTCAGTGTGTCAGGACTTATCGCATTTTGCCTTCAAGAAGCCCAGTGACTCATGATATAGACCGTTTAACAAACATCTGAATTAGCAAAAAGTGAAAATACATTGTTTGGCACAAAACTGGTCTGTGTGGCGTTTCACATGTCCGAGGCAGATACTGCAGATGAGTTGGTTTGGGAGGGGGTGATGGGAGAGTAGGGTAAGGGAAGGGTTCAGACATGGGGGTTGGGGATTCTGGATTCTGTAACATATCCTTTGGGTTGGTAGCACAGGCTTCGTATGACAGGAGGGTCATGGGGCAGAGGTGTTATGACGTCTTGTCCACTCAAACAGGCACCCAACATGTTAAACATAGAACAGCGGCGTATCAGAGACCTGGTCCTCTCTGAGTCCGCCTTTAGGTGAATCCCAACATCAATAAACACAGTTGGTTTACCTCCTTGGCAGTAGGGGGTGATGGGTGTCCCTGTCCCTGTCCCTTCTCTGCCCGATGCGGAGGTGGGTGCAAGGTGATGATGTCATCATCCTCAGGAGGCTTCCAGATGTACTGCTCCCCGTTGCCAATGAACACAGCCTCCTGGTAAAATCAGTTTCAGATCAGTTGAGTATCATAATTATGATGCAAAGGCAAAAATTAATTACATAGGAGCGGTAATGGTGCATAAACACTGTCCACACATCACAGTGTGGGTGGGTTCTGTGTGAGAGAATTGATTGTTTTTGAAGGATAAAGATACAGCAAATGAGGTTAAAGCCATAAAAAAAAAAAAAAAAAATCACAATTGTGTTTTATTCTACTACTGTATATTCTGAGTTAAATGGTCCTCTTTTTTATTGCTTTTACATCAAAAGCCTAACAGATAGATCAGGAAGTGTTTTAAAGGACTCTTGCTCTCTCCGCTGCTCTGAGATCAGTTTCTGACTGGAATCGAATTCTGACGACAACTTGTCACATATCTGTGACAGGTGTCACTACTACAATTCCTGGTTTGTGTTGAGTTTCCTTAAAGGGGTTTATATTATAAATCTTTTCTGTTACTGTATGTCTTACAAACAGAGAATAATATAACTTATAACCAAAAATACTCCAAAGATCCGATGCAATGCATCCGAAACAGACCTCATTTTCAGGTCTCTAAAAAAATCTGTTTCTTGCCTGCAAATTTAAAGGAAAAGAACTGCTGGCAGCCACGCCCCCTCTCAGTATTGCTTCATCTGTCACTCACGGACTGTATGGGCATGTTGTAAAAAGGAGCATGGACCAGCTAATTCTCCTTGTTGCATATAGATGAAATCAACCCATAATGCATTGCATTGTCAACATCAAATTTCTATGTCATTTTTTTATTATATGTTAGACTGCCGAACTTTTGGACACTTCACATAGTGAATAGTGTTGCTTTGCAGGACCTAGAAATTATATATGAATTGTATTTAATTCTTCACACCCAACTTTTTCTGTGAAGTTCAAAACTTCTCAGTCGTCCGTCATAACTTGCGTCTGCAGTGAGTGCATACGGTCCCACTGTACAGTACATCTTGTTAAATCATCTCTATCATACTATAAATCGGTCCTATGAGAGCTGATCGACTTAATTTAACACTATGATAAAGGTCACTTGACACTATTTTGAAAAGTGACCATATGCCAATTTAATTCTGCAAAATTTACTGTGTATGTCAAGAATGTTCGGAAATGACTGACTCATGTTTAATCATCAGCAAAAGTTCAACAGTTCAACCCATGAGCCTGCTTTTGCAATGTTTTACACAAACCATTCTGATATCTTACTGACAGACAAGCAGTGCTGCAAATCATATCCAACTGTGCTGCTAAGATGCCTGTGTTTTTCAAAACAAGATGTTTTCAAGAGCTCAGGCTACACTGAATCAAGTTCTTTCAGTCTTCTTTAAGAGCCCCAAAGCAGAACTTTGGCGTTTTGCAGGGCTTCTTTGTCTCGCTTTGACTGGCCGCATTGTCATGCTACAGATGTAGGGCTCAGCTTTTGTTTGGCTTCATTCACTACGTCCTCTTGCTGTAACGTTGTGTTACCATGATAACTCTTACATTAGCAAACACAACAGCACATTTATGTTGCAAAGTTACCACACTGTAGATTTTGCACAGATATTTGTCAGCCACGAATCAGAGGTTATAAAGAATTAATTAAAATGGAAACAAAATGAAGGTTTATTTTAAGATTAATGAATGAAATAGTTCAATCTATTTGTGTTATTCATAATTCCAGAAAAGATATTTGATTGAGCCAGAGGACACACACCAATTAGCTAAACTGCAGGATTGTCTTACAGACATAAAGACATGGATGACCTCTAATTTCCTGCTTTTAAACTCAGATAAAACTGAAGTTATTGTACTTGGCCCCACAAATCTTAGAAACATGGTGTCTAACCAGATCCTTACTCTGGATGGCATTACCCTGACCTCTAGTAATACTGTGAGAAATCTTGGAGTCATTTTTGATCAGGATATGTCATTCAATGCGCATATTAAACAAATATGTAGGACTGCTTTTTTGCATTTACGCAATATCTCTAAAATTAGAAAGGTCTTGTCTCAGAGTGATGCTGAAAAACTAATTCATGCATTTATTTCCTCTAGGCTGGACTATTGTAATTCATTATTATCAGGTTGTCCTAAAAGTTCCCTGAAAAGCCTTCAGTTAATGCAAAATGCTGCAGCTAGAGTACTAATGGGGACTAGAAGGAGAGAGCATATCTCACCCATATTGGCCTCTCTTCATTGGCTTCCTGTTAATTCTAGAATAGAATTTAAAATTCTTCTTCTTACTTATAAGGTTTTGAATAATCAGGTCCCATCTTATCTTAGGGACCTCATAGTACCATATCACCCCAATAGAGCGCTTCGCTCTCAAACTGCAGGCTTACTTGTAGTTCCTAGGGTTTGTAAGAGTAGAATGGGAGGCAGAGCCTCCAGCTTTCAGGCTCCTCTCCTCTGGAACCAGCTCCCAATTCAGATCAGGGAGACAGACACCCTCTCTACTTTTAAGATTAGGCTTAAAACTTTCCTTTTTGCTAAAGCTTATAGTTAGGGCTGGATCAGGTGACCCTGAACCATCCCTTAGTTATGCTGCTATAGACTTAGACTGCTGGGGGTTCCCATGATGCACTGAGTGTTTCTTTCTCTTTTTGTTCTGTATGCACCACTCTGCATTTAATCATTAGTGATTGATCTCTGCTCCCCTCCACAGCATGTCTTTTTCCTGATTCTCTCCCTCAGCCCCAACCAGTCCCAGCAGAAGACTGCCCCTCCCTGAGCCTGGTTCTGCTGGAGGTTTCTTCCTGTTAAAAGGGAGTTTTTCCTTCCCACTGTCGCCAAGTGCTTGCTCACAGGGGGTCGTTTTGACCGTTGGGGTTTTTACGTAATTATTGTATGGCCTTGCCTTACAATATAAAGCACCTTGGGGCAACTGTTTGTTGTGATTTGGTGCTATATAAATAAAATTGATTGATTGATTGACAAAATGACACTGATAAAAGATCATCCTACGCAAGCACCCTGGACGTCGGACACATTGTTAAAGGACACAGACAGCTGGCCTGATGTACACACCTTAAGTCTAACCCCGGTGTATGTATTGGCAGTACATACAATGGGATATACAATGTGCTGATAAAAGTATACTGACAAAATATAAGTCACAAGGCAACTATGCCAGGTAGTGATACATGACTGCCCTGTGAACATTAATGTACCAAAAAAAAAAAAAAAAAAATCTTGAGACAAAGATACACTCATTGGCCACTTTATAAGGTACACCTTGCAAGTTCTGTGTTGGACCCCCTTTTGCCTTCAGAACTGCCTTAATTTTTCAAAGCACAGATTCAACAAGTTGTTGGAAACATTCCTCAGAGATGTTAGCTATACTGACATGATAGCATCACGCAGTCGCCCATTCAACCAGTCTGACCATTTTCCTCTGACAGCAACAAGATATTTTCGATCACACAACTGCAGCTCACTGGATAGCTTCTCTTTTTTGGACCATTCGTTATAAACCCTAGAGATGGTTGTGTGTGAAAATCCCAGTAGATCAGCAGTTTCTGAAATACTCAGACCAGACCGCCTGTCACCAACAACCATGCCACGTTCAAAGTCACTTAAATCCCCTTCCTTCCCCATTCTGATACTTGGCTTAAACTTCAGTAAGTTGTCTTCACCATGGTTAGATGCCTAAATGCACTGAGTTGCTGCCATGTGATTGGTTGATTAGTTATTTGTTTTAACAAGCAATTGAACAAGCGTACCTAATAAAGTCGATGGTGAGTGTATTTATCCTTATCAAAGTCAGCCATTCCCAAACAAATGCTGGGGCCCACTTTGAAATCTGAAAATCATTTGGAACTCACCCAAAACTTTAGTAACAATACTGATCAACACATATAACTAAGAGGAAGTATTTCTGTACATACAGTATGTCACACTAGGTGAGACAAATGAAAAAAAAACATGTAGAATGCAATGCTAAAATACACATGGCTGTATGAGCAATGTGTTCTTTCTAATTTGCAGTTGTTTAATGAACTATTAAGATCATATTGTCTTACATACAATTTATATATGTTCAATAAAGCCCCTTAACTTCATAGGAAGTTAGTGTTAAGTTAGCGTGCATGCTAATGTCCACAAAAGTCTTGTAAATGATTCCAGAGGTGTTATCAGGTTACAAAAACAGCATTTTTAGTTTTAGGAGTGTTTATTTCTCGCTAGTTTTTACATACTATATCACAAACAGGTTATATTTACACACAAACGAAACAAAGTTTTGCAGCTAGCTAGCAGTCTGTGACATCACCATGCTAATGCCCATGAAATAATCAGTTCAGAGGTGTTATTAGGTTTCAAAAACAGTGTTTTCAGTTTTAGAAGTGTTTATTTCTCTCTAGCTTTTACATAATATATGAGAAACATTTATAAACACACAAAATAAAGCGGTTTTGGAGAGAGCACCCACTGACGTCAGGGTAGAGCTCTACTCTGATTGGCTCTCACCCTCACCACTCAAAAAAACAACAAAAAAAAAAAACAACTAAACAAACAGATTGAAACAGAACGTGACATTTTAGCCACTTAAAATAGGTCAAGGTTAGCCATCTTTGAACTTATCCAAGGTCTGGGTTCCAAGAATGTTCCCTGTGAATTTATAAACTCTGGCAGTAACAGGACTGGACTTATGCTGAGCACAGACAGATGGACAGACAGACGGACAGACAGATGGACAGACGAACGGATGCAAAGCCTTCACAATACCCGATGGCCATATTTGATGGCCTTGGGTAATAACACAAAAATTTAATTCCCCATTATTTTTAAAGTAATCAAACTTTTATAAATTTGAAAATCAAAAACTGATGATCTCTCATGGCCCACCTGCAGTACCTTCAATGGCCACCAGGGGGAGAGAACTGAGGTTTCAACAGTGAGGCACTGGCGTACTAGATCGTGCACAGAGAAACATGCCACATGGCCAAAATTACAATAATAATAATAAATGAGGCTTCCTCACAATGATGCTCATTTGACACAGTCATTACAACGGTACCTAAGGATCCTGTGAAGAGACCTTGTACCAAAGACATCCGGTCATGGCCTTAGGTCACTGGTTAGTGTCCAAGTCTCACAACCATACACTGAGACAGTTTGCCCCAGGTTGACCCTAAAGATATAGGCATTGCTAAATACCTCTCTCCAAAGAGTGGCCCCCCCCACCAAAAAAAAAAAACAGTCCAAACAATCAAGCACAGTTGTGCAGCCTCCCCGAATATTTTGCTCATGTTCAAAAACAATCGGGCCACAGTCAAAGTGGAAAAATATCGAACAGCAGCCAAAGTGCCATCTGACCGCAGTCTGACCGCATTTTAAACAATCTTGCGGCATGAAAACGGCATTCATGAAATTCTGATTGCGTTCAGGGGGAAGTTTGATATGTTTCCGCCACGTCGAACCCTGGTCGAATGTGCTGAATGTGCCTGAACGCACCACGAGTGGACCTTAAGTGCTGCTGTAATATATTCTCCCCAACCGCAATCGGAGCGTAATCGTACGGCTTGTAAGTTCTTACTGTTGTTACTGCATTCTGGCAGCTGTCCAGGTACTCTTACAGTATTCCACCTACAGTTGTACTGCTTTTGGAGGCTCACGCGTGCAGCATGTACACAAATCAGCCAGGGCGGGTTGAAGCGCTGTCTGGGGATTCGGACAGCTGTCCTCCGCAATTCTTATTCCCTCCCAGATGTGGCCTTTTTTTTTTTCTTCTTTATTAGAAGACAACATGACAACATAAAACAAAACAGGCATTAACGAGCACTGGCAACAACGGTAATATAAAGAAATAAATGCATGAGGATAATAACCATATAACATAAAACAATACAGACATGATACACAAGGAGGTATATATACATATGCATACATACATACCCACACACACACACACACACACACACATATATATATACACATATGTACATGTATACATATACATATACACATACATACATACATACATACCCACATGCACACACGTCTACAAAACACATAATCTGTGTATATTAATAGCAATAATCATAACAACATCAATCCATACCACAGCAACAACAACAATGATTAAACAACCTTTCAAAATAGTGTGACATTGATTATTGCGTTGTATCTGACCCATTTTTTTTTTGTCTGTGTGTGGGTCTCATCTTGTATGGTGCATTAAAAACATTGTGGAATGTAGTGCATTAAAAACACACAGACATAAATGTAGGGTTAGAATGGACAGGATCCTTGAATGTGCAGTGTTTTATTTTTAATTATCTTTAATGTATATATATATATTAAATATATATATTAATTCAACCTGTCCTTGTGTTGTTGTCACTATTAGTATTTCATGCAGCCGTTAATCATATAAGAAATCATAAAATCTCATACATACATATACACATACACACACATATCATGTCATATATCATATGAAAACAATTATTATAATATCAATAATTATTATATTACCATCAATAATGAATACATAAATAGCCTACATTTATTATATATATATATATATATATATATATATATATATATATATATATATATATATATATATATATATATATATATATATATATATATATATATACATACACATACACCCAAACATATATACATATACTGTTTGTTGTGATTTGGCGCTATCTAAAAAAAAAAATTGATTGATTGATTGATACACATATATCATGTCATATATCATATAAAAATAATTATTATAATAATATCAATAATTATTATATTATTATCAATAATGAATATATAAATAGCCTAAAATAAAAAAAATTATATACATATGTATATATACACACACACCGATACATACACACACACACACATACACATACAACTGGTGTGAGGTTATGAGAGAAAAGTTATTAATATTGACCAGATGCCAGTGGGCTCTGTGAGGGGGGTAGAGGCGAGTGTGCTGTCAAGAGTGACGTGGTTTTGATTTTTTTTTCCTCTCTCTCTCTCTTCCTTCCCCTCCCTTTTTTTCTTTTCCTTTCCCTTCCCCTCTCATTTCCTTCCCTTTCCCTTTCCTTTCTCCTTCTCCCTCCTTCCTTTTCTTTCTTCTTCCCTCCTCTCCGAAAGGAAACTAAAACAATACCAGGTCAGTTAATGTTGAGTGGGAGGGTTGGGATTCTGCTGAGTCATTGTAGGGAGGTGAAGAATATTGCATTGTGATGAAATCTGTGAGAAGATTTCTCCAATAATTGATGTTTATACGGTTTCGTGTTTTCCAGTTCATGAGGATAGTTTTCTTGGCGATGGTTAGAGCTATGAGAACCAGTTTGAAATCTATAGGTTTTTTTGGTAATTACTGAAGTGTCCCCTAGCAAGCAGAGTGCGGGAGATAATGGGATGTGGCAGTCCAGCAAGGATGAAAGTGCCTGTGTAACCTGTTCCCAGAAGTGTCTGATGGGGGTGCAGTGCCATGTCGCATGAATGTATGTATGTGTCTGTGCAGTTCTCTGTGCAGTGCATGCAAATTTCTGATGTGAGTCCCATTTTTGATAACCTTTCCCCCGTGTAATTTGTTCTATGCAGTGTTTTGTATTGTATCAATTGTAAATTTGCATTATTAGTCATAAAATAAATATTTTTACAGATTTGATTCCAAAAGTTGGCATCGGGAGAAATTGACAAGTCATTTTCCCATTTGGATGTCGGCAGAGATATTTCTTGAAGAGGTTTTAAAATAATTTTGTATATTTTGGAGAGTAATTTTTTGGATGAAGATAGATTAATTAATTGTGATATTACAGGTGACAGTTGTAGATTTGATGATCTGAAATGTATTTTTGTTTGTAGAATTGATTTTAATTGCAGGTATTTCAGGAACTGATTGCTCCCGATGCCAAACCTCTGGATCAGGAGTGGAAATTGTAAAAGTTCATTGGAACTGAAGATATGGTTAATGTGAGTAATACCCTTTTCAGCCCACATGTTAAAGTTAAATGATTTTTTATTATTTACAAAGTCCGGGTTATTCCACAGTGGAGTGAAGTTAGATGGGGCAAGAGTGGAATTAGTGATTTGGTGGAATTTCCACCAGGCTGTCAGGGTGGAGGCTATTGTGACCGCGTTGAAACATGTATGGTGTTTAATGGACTTTGTAATAAAAGGAATGTCTGATATGTTTATGTCTTTGCACAGAGTTTGTTCCAAGTCTAGCCAGATGATATCAGATTGGGTAGGGTGTGTCCATTTATATATGTATTGTAGCTGGTTTGCCAGGGAGTATAATTGAAAGTTTGGTGCTTCTAGACCTCCTTGAAATTTATTTTTTTGCAGAGTAGTTAGTTTTATTCTTGGTGGTTTGTTTTTCCAATAGAAATGGGAAATGATTGAATCTAATTTTTTGAACCAGGTGGGTTTGGGATGGATTGGAATCATTGAAAATAGATAGTTTAATTTAGGTAATATATTCATTTTTACGACTGCTATTCTGCCAATTATGGTAAGTGGTAAGTTATGCCAGCGGAGTAAGTTATCTTCTATTGTTGTCAGTAATGGTGTAAAGTTGAGAGCGCTCAGCTCTGACAGCCTGGAGGATATCTTCACTCCTAGATAAGTGATGTGATCTGTGCATAAGGGAATGGGTGACTGCTGGATTACCACATCCCGATAACTGTTAAGTGGGAGAATGGATGATTTATTCCAGTTTATTGCATAATCAGAGATTTGGGAAAATGACTGAATTGTTGTAATTACTTCTTGTAGAGAGATTTGTGGATTTTGAATGAAAAGTAAAATATCATCTGAATATAATGATATTTTATGACTTTGGGTTGTTTCAATACCTTTGATGAGTGGGTTCTGATGGATTGCTGCTGCCAGGGGCTCAATAAAGATGTTAAATAATGATGGAGAGAGTGGACATCCCTGCCTAGTCCCCCTGTGCAATGTGAAACGTTGTGATGTTAGTCCATTAGTAGTGACTGTGGCTGATGGTGATGTGTAGAAAATCTTGATCCAATTCATAAATGAGTCCCCAAAGCCAAACCTTTGCAGCGTAGTGAGTAAAAAATTCCAGTTAATCCTGTCAAATGCCTTTTCAGCATCTAGGCTAACTATGAGTGTGTCTTTTTGTTGTACTGATGAGTAATGCATTAGGTTGTATAATCTGCGGGTATTGCTGGATGATTGTCTTCCTTTGATAAAGCCTGTTTGGTCAGGGTGAATAATATATGGTATGACTTTTTCAATTCTGAGGGCTAGAGCTTTACTGATGATTTTGAGATGTACACTGATGAGTGAAATTGGGCAATAATTTGATGCCAGGGTGGGGTCTTTATTGGGTTTGGGGAGAAGTGATATAAGAGCTGTGTTCATGTGTGTTGGGAATTTGAGATTTTGTTTTATTTTGTCTATTGTTCTCATAAATAATGGAGATAAGATTGACCAAAAGTGTTTGTAGAACTCAACAGGGAAGCCATCAGGTCCTGGTGCTTTATTGCTGGGCATTAAGTTAAGAGCGGAGTAAAGTTCTTTTTCTGAAATTGATAATTCTAATGCATTTGTTTGTTCTATGTTAAGCTTTGGTAAATGAATGTTGTTGAGAAATTGATTTATGTCTTCTTGACTTGGGTTCAAATCAGAGGAGTACACATTTGTGTAATAGTCTTGGAATATTTTATTTCTTTCTTGTGGAGCACTGGTTGGCTCCCCTGCTGAGCTCATGATGGAATTTATTGTTGTTTTTTCTTTATTTCTTTTTATTTGGTTAGCTAGGTATTTGCCGGATTTATTGCTATGGTGGAATGATTCTTGTCTCAGTCTATGAATAAGGAATAGATTTTGTTTGTTAATTATTTCATTTAGCAAAAGTTTATTTTTTCTGAGTTCTCGGTGTATAATTTCAGTTGGTTTTGTTGCATTAATTGTCTCCAATTCTTTAATTTTCATTTCTAGCTGTGTTTGTTTTTCCTTTTCTACTTTCTTTTTATAGGTAGAGAATGATATTATTTTACCTCGCAGAACGGCTTTCCAAGTTTCCCAGACTTTGGGGAGTCATTTATTTCAAGGAAGGATGTCCACTCTCTCTTAAAGTAACTGTCGAACTCTGAGTCCTGTAAAAGAGATGTGTTAAAACGCCATCTGCTAGAGCATTTCTGAAAAGCAGGCAAGTTCCAAGTGAATGTTACAGGGGAGTGGTCACTGATGGTGATTGGATATATTTGAGATTCGGAAATATTGGGTATGATTGAGTTGCTTGTTAAAAATAAATCAATACGAGAGTAAGATTTGTGAACTAATGAAAAAAAATGTATATTCACGGGCATTTGGGTGTTGAAGCCTCCAACATCACCAAGACCAAAATCACTCATGAACTGCTGTATGGTTCTAGTAGAATGCCAAGGTTTATTTGAGGTTTTTGATCTGTCTATTGATGGGTTAATGACTGTACTGAAGTCACCTCCTACAATTACTGGGCAGTGAGAATAATTAGAAATAGATGAAAATAGATTATGAAAGAAGGAAGGATCATTGGAATTCGGACCATAAATGTTGACAATTGTGATTGGGTTATTGTTAATGGAAATGTTGATGATAATAAAACGCCCTTCTGGATCTGTAATTGTTGTGTTAAGACTAAAATGAATTTTTTTATTTAGTAGGATACATACTCCTCTTTGTTTTGAATTATATGGAGAAGAAAAGGAATTGGTAAATTGTGAGTTTTTTAAACTATGTTGATTTGAATGGGTGAGGTGTGTTTCTTGTAAGAGACAGATGTCTGCATGAATGCTGTATAAATAATTTAGAACTTTAATTTTCTTTGCCGGAGAGCCAACCCCCCGAATGTTCCATGTTACAAATTTAAGCTGCATAATTTGTTATTTTTATGGTAATCTGGAATGCTATGTGTGTGTGAATAGGTCTGCAAGCGTGTGTGTAAGAGTGAGACTGTGATGTATGTGCACATGTGGTTTGGAGCGCAATAAATGTTGAGAAGGGGAGAAAAGGGAGAAAAAAAAATGGAGACATCCACAGACATACAACAACAAAAACAATAACATGAACAAATAAAACAAGAGAAACGACATAAGCGAGCAATGAGATACGTGCATGGTATATACAGTGTGATAAGCGCGGTGCAAATAGATTTAGCTTCTGGGTAGAAAGAGTACGAAAGAAAACACAGGTGGTAATGTAATGTTAGTAAAGCCAGGGTGTAATGTTTTTGTCTCTAAACAGTTGTCCGTCAATGTACAATTTGTCAACTGTGATGACTGCTTTTTTACCTTGCTTCATCATGTCCTTGTGTATGGGAAATAACTGCTTGCGTCTGCGAATGATCTCTTGCGGGTATTGGTCATTAAGTCCGTAATGGGTCCCTTTCAGCTGTCTGCCTTGCCTTTGGACTAATTCTATTTGTTTGAAATGTTCAAACTTCACGATAATGGGCCGGGGTCGGGTGGAGTTGGGGAGCTTGCGTCCTAAACGGTGCACACGGTGGAAAGTGATGTTGTTGACCGTATCTAGTGGGAGTCTGAGTTCTTTAATCATGAAGTCTTTTACCAGTTTTTCGGGGTCGTCGATGTGTGGGTCCTGAATGCCCGTGAAAATCAAGTTGTCCCTCATACTGCGTGCTTGTAGTTCCAGGACAGTTTCATTCATAGTTTTATTTTCGGTCGTGAGAGTGGCGAGCTGGGTTAAAACAGTGGAGAGCTGGTTTGTGAGCGAGGTGACGGTGTTTTGTAGTGATGCATTTTCCTTAGTGAGAGATTCGATTTGATGTTGACTGTATTCTAAACTGCGGCGAAGTTCTTGGAACTCTTTATGCAGGAGTTCAATCAGCGCGACTCTTGAGTCCAGAGAAGATAATCGCTCCTTTATAGATAGTAAAAGGTTCGTCATTTCTGGGCTGTCCGATGGTTTAGCAGGAGAACACTGAGGTGAAAGATCTGATAATGATGAAGCGGATTCTACCGTGCGTGGTTTTTTAGCCTTTTGAGTATGTCCCATGATGCAGAGTTTGTTGAAATATTTGTCAATGTAATCCTCCAGGTGCTCTAGTCCTGTATTGTAATCCAGATTGTGTAAAATGGCACAGAATCGGATGAAAAGAAGAGAATAAGAACTTGATGGGAGAAAAATTTTGTTGCTGTTTAGCTAGCAGCAGCGCGCCGCTCGTTGTTTAGCTAGCAGCAGTGCTGTTTCATTTCAGCGCCGAAACACCTCGTTTCTGCTTCAAACTGCACTCCAGTAATCATCTATCTCAGCGACAGTTATCTGAAGCCTCTGTACAACCCTGAAGCCTCTGTACAACCCGAATATTTTGCTCATGTTCAAAAACAATCGGGCCACAGTCAAAGTGGAAAAATATCGAACAGCAGCCGAAGTGCCATCTGACCGCAGTCTGACCGCATTTTAAACAATCTTGCGGCATGAAAACGGCATTTGTGAAATTCTGATTGCGTTCAGGGGGACATGTTTCCGCCACGTCGAACCCTGGTCGAATGTGCTGAATGTGCCTGAATGCACCACAAGTGAACCTTAAGTGCTGCTGTAATATATTCTCCCCAACCGCAATCGGAGCGTAATCGTACGGCTTGTAAGTTCTTACTGTTCTTACTGCATTCTGGCAGCTGTCCAGGTACTCTTACAGTATTCCACTTACAGTTGTACTGCTTTTGGAGGCTCACGCGTGCAGCATGTACACAAATCAGCCAGGGCGGGTCGGAGCGCTGTCTGGGGATTCGGACAGCTGTCCTCCGCAATTCTTATTCCCTCCCAGATGTGGCCCTTTTTTTTTTTTTTTTTTACATTCCACCTGATTCGGCTTGGCTTGTGCTCATTCGTGCTAAAGTGTGATGGGGCACTTAGACATACTCTTGCATTGTGGCCAATGTGGCATTTATTCCCCCCCCCCCCCCCCCCCCAACTGTAAGATGGTCAGCAGCTCCACTATGACCCCACTATAAAACTGACAATTGGTATTCAATATTCTGTCTTCACCATATTGATGTGTGTCCTCCTGTCAGAACACATGCCAATTTTCAAACATTAGCTTTTGATAGTTCCGTTTATTCCCTGCACTTGTAACTGTACTAGTGAGTGAGTGAGTGAGTGAGTGGGCTCTTCCATCCCAGCCACGTTATGTTGACAGTAACTCAAAAACAACAAGTGCTATCATGTTCAAACTCCTCAACTTATAAAGAGCACATACTGAGGATGAACTTATTGGTTTGTGATGACCTTTGATGCTTTGATCAATTGAAAGAGTAGCTTTGTTTGCATGTGTAATAATATCCAATAGACATGTCTGCCGCCCACCTTCACCAGAGTTCATCACTTAAGCCTGCAAACGAGGGAAGAAACACAATTCCCCCTACACAGCCAAATACAGGACGAACTATACAACAGAATGGCAGCATAAAGCCATTTTTAAATGATGGGTAGAACATGTGAATGGAGATAATAACAAAGCTTTTCATCTGTACTGCAAATTACTCATGTCAAACCTCAGAACACAGTCCTGGAACCTTTTTGAAACCTTTGAAACATTCATCCAGAATTCACATAAAGCAGAAGAATCATTTGTGGAGCTGCCACCTGCTGAACATTGGCACCTGCTGGATGATTCACAACTGTGCATTCACCTTAAATGATCAATTTATTATCCCCCCCGGTATGAAATACATGCAATCAGCATGTTCGTCTGTTTTCCCTTGTTAGTGCGATATCTCAAGAACCAGTTGACCAATTTCATTCATATTTAGTATAAGTGTGTGCTTGGGTGAGCCCCCAAACGCTCGCTGTGTGCTGTATATGTGAACTTTACATGTACAGCAAGCGCATGACCTTTACTTTAAACTGCACATTTAATACAAATTCTGTCAGCACACCTCTGAATAATCATCTCCCACCAAATAAAAAAACAAACAAATCAAATCAAATCAAATAAATTTTATTTATATAGCGCCAAATCACAACAAACAGTTGCCCCAAGGCGCTTTATATTGTAAGGCAAGGCCATACAATAATTACGGAAAAACCCCAACGGTCAAAACGACCCCCTGTGAGCAAGCACTTGGCGACAGTGGGAAGGAAAAACTCCCTTTTAAGAGGAAGAAACCTCCAGCAGAACCAGGCTCAGGGAGGGGCAGTCTTCTGCTGGGACTGGTTGGGGCTGAGGGAGAGAACCAGGAAAAAGACATGCTGTGGAGGGGAGCAAAGATCAATCACTAATGATTAAATGCAGAGTGGTGCATACAGAGCAAAAAGAGAAAGAAACACTCAGTGCATCATGGGAATCCCCCAGCAGTCTAAGTCTATAGCAGCATAACTAAGGGATGGTTCAGGGTTACCTGATCCAGCCCTAACTATAAGCTTTAGCGAAAAGGAAAGTTTTAAGCCTAATCTTAAAAGTAGAGAGGGTGTCTGTCTCCCTGATCCGAATTGGGAGCTGGTTCCACAGGAGAGGAGCCTGAAAGCTGAAGGCTCTGCCTCCCATTCTACTCTTACAAACCCTAGGAACTACAAGTAAGCCTGCAGTGTGAGAGCAAAGTGCTCTATTGGGGTGATATGGTACTATGAGGTCCCTAAGATAAGATGGGACCTGATTATTCAAAACCTTATAAGAAAGAAGAAGAATTTTAAATTCTATTCTAGAATTAACAGGAAGCCAATGAAGAGAGGCCAATATGGGTGAAACAGAGTGCAATTGTGATGTTTCACCAATAATGCGCAATCATTTCATAAATATGCATTGGTTTTGGCCTTTATTCATAGAACTGGATGATCTGCTAAAAACAAAAACAATATTCACTGCCTTGTGCAAAAATGCACTCATAAGAATAAGCAATAAATAACCAAGTAAGAGTTCTTGATAAATTTTTATCACTGCTGGCAATCAAAACCTATTAGAAACCAATTAGGAGGCAGCGTAGTGGTCTGTGCACATGTAACCGAGGTTGATTAAACTTTTATATGCTCCTCCAGTGCAGTGAGAGTGAGTAATCGAAGCCGGGCCGAGCAAATGGCTTCAATATGTGAACACTGTTATTTATCCACACACTGGCTGCTGGCTACTTGTTAGCTGTTTCTAGATAGATTTCCTGATAGATTCTGTGGAACGTGCACGCTTGCTCGTGCACTCACCCACACATGCGCACCCACACACAGACACACACACAGACACACACAGATTAGCAGTTTACCAAGCTCTTACATAATCTGTCCTTCCACTCTTTACTCTTTGCCACTTTAATAATGTGCTTCACGGTACAGTGCAAAAGGGGCTGGAACACATGCGCGCACACACACACACACACACACACACACACACACACACACACACACACACACACACACACACACACACACACACACACACACACACACACACACACACACACTAAAAACAGACAATAGGGGAGCTACAATCACCCCTTTGCACCTCCCAAGCAATAAACCAAACTAACTTTTTTCATTTTCTTTGATGTCTCATTAAGGATGTGCCCAATAAGAAAAAAACAAAACAAACAAAAACTTGGCCAATATTTGGCCAAATATTCAGGATAGCGTCCAAAATAGCCACCATGAGTTCATAACAATGATGGTTGTTATGAATTCTGTTGTTTGTTCTTATGGTGCATTTTAAGGCTATTTTAATGAAAACTCATGAATTAAATTATTTGGCCAAAACTGCATTCATTGTGATCTAAAACGTTCTTGTCATGGAATATTTCTGAAAAATAAGCCTTTTATATGTTGTTGAATGTGTTTTAATACTAATACTAATAATAATAATAATAACGATAATAATGAAGTTTATTGTCCCAACGATCCCCATTCAGAACTTCCCTACATTGAAGGTGTGGTTTAGAAGTACATCTAAAGGCCAGACCACCTCCATAACCACTGCACAATGACATTTTAACAACATAACAAGTTTGTCAGGTGAATTCTGGATAATCTCCTTAAAACAAACAAACAAACAAACAAACAAAGAACTTTATTCTTATAGCTGCATATATATTAATATAAAGGCACAATGCCTTCCTGCATGTTTCCTTTCTGTTTGTTTGTGGACAGCGCCCTCTGGTGGTAGGATAACAGCCTGACAGACAGACCCAATAGAGTAAAGTGTGTAAATATGATGTAATAATGTAGTGTTAAGATGGAGAACGTTGACCCTGTGACTCTTGTACCTTCGGGAAGGAGTGCAGGTGAAACGGCTCCAGCGGTTTGCGAGGAAACTCCTGACTGCGATGGAGCGGAGGAGCAGAGGGCGAATCGCTCACACTTGATTGGCTGTCTGACTGGCTGTCGGCTCCATTATTTTCCTTCCTGTTTGTCTTGTCAACCTTGAGGTAATGATTCCACAGTGGAAACACTGTTTATATTCCAGATTTACAGTCACTGAGCACAGCAGAAACACAGCAGCATCAAGATGACGACTCGATACCTAAGAGTTTTTCCGGTCATCAAACAAAAGACATAAAAAAAAAAAAAAAAAAAATCAAGGTACTTGAGAATTTCACAGTTTGCACGGACACAGGCTCACATGTGTACTGTCAGTTTAATGTACTGTGGGCATAAACTGAACTTCGCCGATGGCTTCTTTTTTTTTAATCAGCACTGCCTTTACTGTACATTTTGAAGTGTGAAACGTACGTCCGTTGTTACCTTTTTGAATTTTCGCACAGACGCGTACTCAGCTGTAGTTGGATCCTGGTGGATCAGAGAGCTAGCAGAGGACAGAGGGGATTTGTTGACCACACTCATGTTGTTGGTTCTTCCCGCTGTCAGCCCATTAATGGAACTGTTTCCTCTGCCGCCCTATCAGAGACAGGAAAGAAATACAACCATATACAGTATCATAATAGGGGGTGGTGGCCAAGTGGTTAATGCGCTTGGTTTCAGTGCAGAAGGTTCCGGGTTCAAATCCCACCCCTGCCACATTTCTCCATGTAATGTGGAGTTGCGTCAGGAAGGGCAGCCGGCGTAAAACCTATGCCAGTTCAACATGCAGATCCACCTTGGATTTGCTGTGGCGACCCCGAGTGCAAACAAGGGAGCAGCCGAAGGGACTTACTTACTACTTTACTTACTTTACAGTATCATAATACAGACAGACTGTATATTTAGAACAACACAAAGTTTGTGTGATGTGATGCTGTGAAACATCTGCGCCACCTACAAACAAGACCAAACAGAGCTATACAACGT
This sequence comes from Thalassophryne amazonica, assembly GCF_902500255.1. Taxonomy (NCBI): domain Eukaryota; kingdom Metazoa; phylum Chordata; class Actinopteri; order Batrachoidiformes; family Batrachoididae; genus Thalassophryne; species Thalassophryne amazonica. The sequence continues at coordinate 83,422,619 of NC_047108.1, forward strand.
CTTGGGGCAACAGCATGTGTTGTTTTGTGTTTAACCTTTTGATGTGTTGGTTTTCTGCAATGATCATACATTCGCCCCTGAAGTCTGCCAGACTTCCTCTACAGGAGTCGATAAAACAGACTGACACGCATGCTTTTCAACTTTGACCACCAGAGGGCACTGCAGAAATCGTGAAAATGAACCAGTCTTTTCACGACAAACTCTTGAACAAAAGCTCAAAGGTTTTGAGTTGTTTGTGCTCACACTGGTACTTGTTGATGGTCTTTCTTATCAACGCCCAAAATATTTTTCTCTTTCAATGTCGCCTTGCTTGTGTGTCAACTCAGTCATGATGATGTTTGTGCAGCCAGTCAGCCCACGATATTAAGATTCTGGATTCACTGGCTACATTGTTACTTCGGAATCAAAAAGCACAATTGGATTTTTAGTGGGTGGGGTGAGAAAGGAGGAACTGGACGATCAAGATTATGCCTGCATTCAGTGTGACAAAATGTCAAAATGTTTGCCATTCTGCCAAATCACAGCAGAGGATATCGCGAATGCATTGCAACATTCTGTTGGGCTGAATGCATGGTATCAGTCAGAAGCTCCTTTCACATCGGGCCTGCATAGAGTTGCATCATGCTACGTATCTTGTATGCAGGAATGGCTGCGTAAGCTGCGCGCAGGGGGAGAAGCTTGGCTCCATGACGCTGTTTTTACAGACTGCCTGGACACGCAGATGGATTTGATACAGTGGAAAAAGTCAGAATACGAGGTCTATTAGAAAAGTATCCGACCTTATTATTTTTTTCAAAAACCATATGGATTTGAATCACGTGTGATTACATCAGACATGCTTGAACCCTCATGGGCATGCGAGAGTTTTTTCACGCCTGTCGGTTACGTCATTCGCCTGTGGGCAGTCTTTGAGTGAGGAGTGGCCCACCCCCTCGTCGTTTTTTCATTGTTTAGGAATGGCTCAGAGACTGCTGCTTTGTTTGATAAAAAATTTTTCAAAACTGTAAGGCACAACTGAGTGGACACCATTCGATAAATTCAGCTGGTTTTCGGTAAAATTTTAACGGCTGATGAGAGATTTTGGTCTGTAACTGTCGCTTTAAGGACGGCCCACGGCGCCTGACGGCGATCTGCGCTTCGATGCGGCAGCGTCTCGCCGTTTCAAGTTGAAAACTTCCACATTTCAGGCTCTGTTGATCCAGGAAGTCGTCAGAGAACAGAGAACTTTCAGAAGAAGTCGGCACGAGGAGTTTATTCGGACATTCCATTGTTAACGGACATTTTGTAATGAAAGAACGTGCGGGCAGAGTCGAGTGTCGGGCCGGACCCGACCGCGGGGGGTCACGACAGGAAAAACACCTCCAGAGTGCCGTAGGGTGTGAGTCTTTTGAAACATTTGTTGGATCTGGTTATTCTGTTTGCATGTTAAGAACTGACTGGAATTTAGTTAAAGCAAAGCAGAATAAAATAAAATAAATAATTCAAGATTTGTAATGTTTTTATCTATTGTACGAGCCACAACTGGAGCCAATTTCATTTAAATATGATGCACACTTCATATTTCATTATTTTTTATATATATTTCATATCATTTGTAATATATTAGTCATAAATAATGTTTAAACAAATTCATATTGGATGGATGTAGTGTTTGTTGCTGTGTTCAAAAATCTACACACAGTATCTTTAATATGAGGCTCAGAGAGCTGATCAGACGCTTTAACACAGACAGCGTGAGAGTGTAAATGTAAACTAACATACGGTAACTTTAATCTGAGGCTCAGAGAGCTGATCAGACACTTTAACACCGTGAAACAGTGTCAATGTAAACTATTTTTTCATTAAATGTTTGTCACTAATGTCAGACAGATTTATGCTACAGCATGTTTATTACTGATTTCATTTTTGATAAATCCACAGATGTGTAATGTAATCAGTGCTGTTATCTTCGTAAACATGCAGTTATTAAAAACAAATATTTTTGGCTTTTAGGTTCCTACAGTAGCAGTTTTTGGTACGGGATGAACGGGACCGACGCGGCACCGTGGACACCAGCACTTAAAAAAATTTTAAAAATGAACCACAAAGCGGTTTTCTTGTAACTGTGTGTGGAATTGGCAACATGGCGCCCCCTGCAGCTGCACAGGCACACTTGCTTGCTGAGAAGGACGATACACAGAAGCAGTGTGAGAAAGGGGAGGGAGGAGCACACGGGATAGAGTTCACCTCTGGGTTTTTGTAATGGAAGGGACGGGGGGTTAGTGGGCTAAAGTCGGTTACACTTCGACTTTCTTCCAAATAACGCACATCTCATTCATATTTTAAATACAGGCCTATAATTCCTGCACATTTTTCTCAATTGTGTGAAATGGCTAATAAAAATAAGTATACGAGGTCTGTTAGAAAAGTATCCGACCTTTTTATTTTTTTCAAAAACCTGATGGATTTGAATCACGGGTGCTTGCCGACCTTGAACCTTCGTGCGCATGTGTGATTTTTTTCACGCCTGTCGGTTGCGTCATTTGCTTGTAAGCAGCCTTTGTGTGAGGATGGGTGGAGTCTCTCGTCGTTTTTTCTTTGCAAGGAAATGGCGGAACGACTGGAGCAGCGCGACTGCATCAAATTTTGCCAGAAACTGGGCGACAGCCAGGTGGAAACCATTCAGATTATTCAGACGGCTTTCGGTGACGATCCTATGGGTATCACACAGATTAAGGAGCAGTACAACCGGTTTAAAGACGGCTGCACAACGGTGGAGAGCGAGTCACGCTCTGGGCGGCCATCAACATGCTGAAATGACCAGATCATTTCCAAAGTGAACACTGTGGTGATGTGGGACCGTCGTGTGACTATCAGAGAAATTGTGGAAGAGGTGGACATCAGCACTTTTTCGGCACATTCCACTGTGACAGAAGATTTGGTCATGAAAAGAGTGGCGGTGAAATTCATCGGCACGAAGCTGATGGCGCAGCAAAAGCGCCTCTGTGTTGAAGTCTCACAGGACATGTTGGGACATGCCCACCTTGTCCACAATTTCTTACATAGTCACACGACTGAACAGCCACCGAAAGCCGTCTGAATCTTCCGAATGGTGCAAGAGCTGAGCATGTCCCAACATGTCCTGTGAGGCTTCAACACGGTGGCGCTTTTGCTGCGCCATCAGCTTCGTGCCGATGAATTTCGCTGCAACTCTTTTCATGACCAAATCTTCTGTCACAGTGGAATATGCCGAAAAAGTGCTGATGTCCACCTCTTCCGCAATTTCTCTGATAGTCACACGACGGTCCCACATCACCACAGCGTTCACTTTGGAATGATCTGGTCATTTCAGCATGATGATGGCCGCCCGGAGCGTGACTCGCTCTCCTCCGCTGTGCGGCCGTCTTTAAACCGGTTGTGCCGCTCTTTAATCTGTGTGATGCCCATAGGATCGTCACCGAAAGCCGTCTGAATAATCCAAATGGTTTCCACCTGGCTGTCACCCAGTTTCTGGCAAAATTTGATGCAGTTGCGCTGCTCCAGTCGTTCCGCCATTTCCTTGCAAAGAAAAAAACGACGAGAGACTCCACCCATCCTCACACAAAGGCTGCTTACAAGCAAATGACGCAACCGACAGGCGTGAAAAAAATCACGCATGCGCACGAAGGTTCAAGGTTGGCTCATGCAAGCACACGTGATTCAAATCCATCAGGTTTTTGAAAAAAATAAAAAGGTCAGATTACTTTTCTAACAGACCTCGTAGTTGTAGTGTAGCCGGCCGTCTTTTGATGTCAATTTCAATTGCAATTTCAGGGGCACTTCTGAAATATTAAAAATAATTAAAAAATGGCTGTTTGTGCAATTTTTGGTTGTGTGTGTGTGTGGGGAGGGGGGGGGGACACCACTGGGTTCCTACACAGTAAAATCACCAGTGTTAAAATAACACTGCCAGTGGACATATGGTGCCACTCTGGCCAGAGTAGGACCATATGTCCACTGGCAGTGTTAATTTAATACTGTTAATTTAACACTGACAGTGTAAAACTAACACTGACAGTGTTAGTTTCACAATGGTGATTTTACTGTGTAGTTTGTAAGAAAAATGTTAGTTAACTTTCTGGATGCTGGTGTCCGCACTAGTGGCCTCTACAGCTCTGTGCTCACAAACACAGCAGGCTGATGTAGACAGAGAAGCATAATCAAACAAAATGGAAAAAGTTATTTTAAAAAACAATTTTTGAATGTTTTTGAATGGGCAATCTCAATGCGCCTGCGGCACATTTTATATGCTGCGTCCAGCCTTGTTGATTTTGCGTCAGCGCAAACTCTGCTGAATGCGACACATTTTTGAAACATTTTCAAAGTGTAACAGCTTGTTGACGAAAATTTGAGATTGTATTTCAGTTTTTATTTCATGCAAAACATTTTAGTCTCGTCTTTTTTCATCAACAACAACGCAGGTTCTTTTTTCGTCTTTAGCGTTTTTACAACTGACGTAGTATCGTCCTCGTTTCGCTTTCATCATGAACAAAAAAGGTCGTTGAAGAAGATATTTCGTCTGGTCTGACAAAAACTGACACCATATACATGATAAAATTTCAAAACTATGCCCTTTAAACTCGACGCAAACAAATCTCTACATCAGTCAAATAAAAATCTGGGCACACATAATGACTTTACAGCTAGTTTTCACCTGATGAGTCACTGATATATTTTATCTTTCATTGGAATATTGGGTATAGAAATACGAATGAATGAATGAATGAATTTGTTTAACGTAGACTTCATTTACTTTGATCAATAAGAGAAACAAATAGTGTGGTACTGGATTTGTACAGCACTTTTCCATTTGAATCAGAAGCTCAAAGTGCTTTACAATGATGCCTCATATTCACCCATTCACACATGCACACACTGATGTCAGGGTGCTACCATGCAATCCTTTAAATCACAAACTTTGCTTGTAATAACTTAATGCATAGTTTGTAAAGGTTTCGGAAGCTATAATAAAAATGACAGTTTTTTTTGCATGTTTTTCTTAAAGTGCTCCACATTCTAATGCTGCGTTTAAACATAACGACGACGTCACGAATGCCACGAAGTACACATTCTCGGCCCGCTGATCACGAATGTGATGATTCGGGGCAGAGGGCGCAGGCTCGGACTGATAATCTGTGATTTTGGCATTTGCCCCGGTGGGCCGCTGCACCGTTTAGACGTGCGTGGGCTGGCCCTCCCATTTTTTATAGAGATTATGGAAATATACAGTGTTCCGAAACCAAGCGCTGCTGTCAACACCGAGGAAAATCCGTAATCGGTTGAAGCTACAGCATTAATCGGCGCAGCTGCAGAGCCACTTCCTGAATTTGTGCAAAATAAAAGTTCTGCTAGTGTTTCATACCGGCGCCAGTCTTATCTAGGTTTCAGTTTTGTTTCCGTTTGACACACAACGGAGACTTACATCGAGCACAATGATTGACATGACAACAGCCAATGACAATGGAGAAGCATACAGTGTGGCCAATCAGATTGCAGGGAAGTGCAGGCGGCCGATCCCGCCCAGGTGAATAGATTGAGTCCTCGCCGCCATGGACTTCTCTCCGCTCTTCTACTGCTTACAAGGTTGGAGTCATTTTTTTTATCCTGTGCTTACTTTTGTTAATCTTTAAATGCAACAGCTACGGACTTCAGCTCCTTAATTTGCTGCTGTGTGAATCCTTAGCAGTGGTTACACATTACCTCTCTCTCTCTCTCTCTCACAACACACTTTGGAAACACAAAAACTTTTTTCCGCTTGTGTGCATTTGCTTCCGTTTTGTCAGACTGGCACCAGAAAAAAAAAATATTAAGGGGGCGATGAGTTATCACAGGGGGCGGGTCGCCCCCCCAAAAAATAGTGCGCACCGGAGGAGACGTGCGCTCCTGGAAAGCTCGTGTATTTACGCTGCACCGTTGTAAGAGACAGACTAAGAGTGAAGAGTGATGACAATATTTTTTAAATTATTATTGAACGTATAGACGCTCGGTTCAAGTGATCTCCTGCATACCACAGAGCGGTGTTCTGTCGAGATGAGGTGCGCAACTTTCGACACTCTGAGCTGTGACGTACCTTGGCATTGTCCAATAGGAACGACGCGTCGGGCCAAAACATGGAAGACTCGTGGCAGAAACCACTGATCTCTACAAATGGATTGGACCAATCCGATTGGTGCAGAAACCACTGATCTGTACAAAACATTAACGTGTGACAGGACTGCTCATTTATAGAGCAGGTTTTCTGAAGAAAAATCATTGAAATGTTTTTTTTGTTGTGGTTACCTCAAAATTTCTGATTACGTTAAAAAGGTTAGAACACTTGTAATTAAAATAGGTAAATAAATCAATAAATGGGTTCTTTAGAAACTTCATCTGTATTAAAACCACCTGTTATTTCAGATTAGATAATTTCTGTTTAACATAAGGAACCTCAGACATTTATTTTTAGACAAATAAAATAAACATGGGAAACTTGTATATTTTTTTGAAGTCTGGTAGATTCTTTATATCTTATTTCAACCAGAAAACCAACACTACAAAATACAAGTATTTATTATAAATGCAAAAGGAAATAATTTAACAATGACCTGCAGTGTGATTGTAAAGTAGGATTTCTGTGACATAAACCTCATGATGTTTTTATATATGTCATTTAAACTTTGTAATTTCGTCAAAATATGTAATTGCCTTTAATGTCTATCAGGACGCCCCCTCGTGGCGCGGGTCCGCGTTTTTGTACTATGATCAAGGTGAAATGACAGTGAAAGTGTGTGTTAGGTGTGTGTTCATGGTGTTTAGGTGTATAGTAGTTGTTCATTGGGGGTTTGGTATGGACGGGTGGGTGTGCGTATTTGGGGGTGGATTCATCGGGCCAATAGTGGGCTGGTCCAGAGGAAAAATGCCAGGGCCGAAATTTGTTCCCAGTCCGACCTTGAAGAGGCGTCAGTGTCCTCAGGAACTGCCTGCAACCTGTTAACCACACTTACGATTAAGGGCACATGTTGCTGGAGATTATCAGGAACCATTACGCACGCAAGAATAGTGTTCCGCATTGTGCGCGCTATTGCGCGTAACAGCATGCTGAAGTGCTGAAGAGGCAACTTGAAATGAGACTTTTAGCTGACCTTGCGTCAGCAATCTAAATTGAATGCGGTGCAGCAGGGTTAATTGTGCGCATGCCTCTTCCTCCGCCGGACTGGATGAAGGTGCAGAGATGTCTGTGCTGCACGTCGAGTAATCCTCTCGTCCCCTGGTTCCTCTGGTCCAGACTCGTCTTCCCGCCTCATCGGTTACAAACAGCAAGTGGAACACCTGCAGGAGTGCCCTGAGGAGCTTCAGCAGGAACTGTGGAACGACACTTGGAGCCGAGTTTAATTGTGCGCACGTGACAGAAAACTGATTTGTCGTGGCGCGCAGTGAAATGTGACGCCGCGTTACAAGTTGTGTCAAAACTTGACAGTTTCTGTGTCACTTCGTAATAACGCGTGACAGTTTGGGCTCCAAGAACCATCACAGGAACCACTATGACGTTGTCACGTTCTCTTACTGATCACTACTCATCAAGACGGATCAATCGCTCAGTTGCGACCTCCACGACGTGAGACGAATGAGGGTGGTGTGGACATTCGTGGAGATTTTTGGACAGGCAAAAACATGCTCCACGAATATTAAGAATATCACGCACCAACACGCACTATTAAGAAACCTATTCAGATGTGTTAAGTCACATTAGGAATGTCAGGAATGTGTCACGCATGACAGAAAAATGACATTTCGTAACGCGTCTTGGTTATGTGTAACGCACCTTAAAGAAACAATAAGGTCAGTGTACTGGATGTGGACTTATATACGTACGTTCCTGAACCCCGTTCCATTACGGACCCCGTTGGCCTCAGTGGGGGCTTTGTGCAGCTCTGCTCGCCGGGTGGTGTGTTGGCTGATGTGGATGGCGAAGCGGACGTAACCTTTGAACTGGTGTCACCTTCTCGGATGCCTACGCTCTCATACAGGCCATCGTCCAAGCCGCGTGTCGGGGTAGGATTGTTACGTATTCCCACTTCAGTATAGGTATGGTCTCTAGACTCCCCTCCTCCTCCTCCTCCTCCGCCTCCTCCACTGCCTCCTCCGCTTCCTCCTCCACCACTCTCACCTCCTCCATCCTGTCCAGACCCTTTGGGGCTAGTTGGGATTTGTGGAAGCTGACGCCCGTGGGAGGGCCTCAGGTCGGTCTGAGAGCGCCGAGTATGAAGGAGCAGGAGGTCCATACTGGCGGGGCGGTTCTTAGGAACTGCTAGAGGGGAGAGAGCAGGACTGAAATAGTGCGATGTGATACAAGAGCTCGCTCTGCTGCCAGACGATCACACATCACACTTACTGTTTCCGTTGCAGGGAAAGCGGTTTATCTCGTGCAGCTTGGTGTCAGATTTGCTCATGGAGTTCAGCTTAGGATGCCGAAGCGTACCCTGCAGCCACACGTAGGTGAACACATTAATACGACAGTGCAAGAACACACATGCAATCACACCGCTATACACTGCATTTTGACTCACCATATTTACAGATGTCCCTTTCACTCCAGCTGGTGGATGCTTGCTCTTGCTTTTTCTGGAAATGAGGAAGGTTAGCAGGAGATAGTGGACAGAGAGAGAACATCCACAGATACCATCAGCATTCACCTCTGGTTAGTGCAAACAAATCTGATAACAAGACCAAAGTGAAACAGTGGACAGAGTGTGACGCAGGTTTCTGCTAAAACTGTCCTTGACCAAGAACATTTCAAACTCTTTTTCATGTAATAAAACCAATAAAAGCAAGTTTTTCTTTCATTATGATTTTCTTCTGTAAATGCTGAAGGTATTTATCCATTTCTATCCCTTGGTAATAACCTTGACAACATTCTTTAAAGCCACAAGCGCATCATTGAGGACACCTGGAAACGGTGACGGTGCTGTAGCTAGAGGATACTGTTGATATGGTGAAGGAGCGATGACATTACTAAAGAAGACAAAAGCTCCTGGGTGCAGGTGAGAATGTAAGAACAGCTTGTTTCTCTCTCTCTGTCTCTCGCCGAGGAGGGCGAGGCTCTGCGTCACGAGATTCACAAGGTCTTACAGCTGTGCTGTAAATTAGAATGCAGAAATATGCAGCTTCTGCATCGCACACAGGTGCACAAACCCTCCGTGGAAGGCGGCTCATTTACACACGCCACTTTCGGGATAACGACGCGATCATCTGCGCCAGAATATATACACCGCAACAAGCGACTGTCTCCTCTAGTCAGCTGGAAGTTCAGCCTCTCCTTACTAACATATGGCCACCCCGCCCCGAGGGAGATGTGAGAAGGTATGGCGCTCCCTAAGGATGGCGCTCATAAGGCGGCACAGCAGGGCGCTAAACTCAAAACAACACAAAGGTAGACAATCGCATAAAAAGGCAGCAATTATTGTGTAAGTTATACGCTCGGATTCTACAAGATGTGCTTCTATGGTGAGAGTGAGCACAGAACGACTGCAGGAGAGCTTCATAAATCAATAAGTGCTGCATGTTTCTTCTTCCAGGATCAATCAGATTTATGCAACAAGATAAAGCACCGTTCAGCTCCTCACATTACCATACCCAGTGGAAACGTCAACTTTATCCTTTAGATCCCAATGTAATGTGGTTTTAGGGCCATGACATGAGCCAGTTTGACATTTCTCTACATCTTTGTGTTTCCCACGGCAACAAAACAAAAGAGCACTCGATGATTGGTCCCTGAGGGTTTGGGAGTGGTGGTGGTGGTGGTGAGAGCTGTTCCACTTCATTGCTTTTGCTGCCTCAGAGTTCATCCTCTTGTCTTCCTGCTGAGGAGTGACGTTAGCCTGCTTAGACTCCACATCCTGCAAACATCAGCTCATCACATCTGTCACTTGCAATCCTAAAAAAGGATGATAGCGGCCCAGAGAAAATCAAGAGATACTTCTCTTTTTCTGCTTTTCTATTATTGCCACATATCAATATGTTATATTCTGTTCTGTCATCTTGACCACCCAACAGACGTGAGCACAAGGCCTGAGTATTCACTGAAAGCCCCTTTTTTTGGCTGTGCTGCTGACCACTCTTTGACTGTAGGTGGCGCAGCTGAATTGGCAGTTATTTTTCTCCTGTAGGTGGCAACATTGATATGTCTATTTTTGGCACCTATTATAGACTCTCCTCCTGCACAGGAATCTGATGCAACAGGTGGTCACACGCATGCCTTTTACAACTGGACCATCAGAGGGTGCTGTGGAAACAATGATGAAGTTGTCGAGTGAGAATAAGTTCAATAAAAGCTTTAAGCATTTGTATTTGTTTTTGTTTTAATCATGTGGCACTCGTTTACGGAGTTCAAGGCCCAAAATTATTTTTTCTCCTCAAGGCACGCCTTGCTTGTGTGACAACTCGGTTGTGATGATGATGTAGTAGCTCTCAGCAATCAGCAGCCACATGTCAGATTAAGAGCCTACAATGACAATGTTGTTTGCTTCACAATCAGCAAATGTGTTTGGAACCCAGAGCCTATTTTTAATGGTGGAGTCTAAAAAGAGGGGACAACGGAGACCGGCTTACATCACTTCTGGCTGATGCAGGAAGAGCATTTGGAGTAATGAAGTCATGCAACTTTTTGACATGCCCAATTCATCACACTGCATTGTCTCCTGCAACACCGACATGGCTTCAGCCTGTGACCAATACCAGAGTGGAAAACCCAATCTGGGTATTGGTTTGTTTCTCAAATGTGTAACTTGTAATTTAAAGTGATGATATTATTCCTGTCAAAGTGAGCTGTCAGTGTTGGCACTGTTGGTAATATTGCTATTGCCTCATACCCTGAAGGTTGTGTATTCAAACCAAACTTGAGACCTTTGTCCATGATGTTCTGCAAAACAAAGTTCAAAGAACTACAGTTTGAAATCCAAACAGTTTTAAAGTACAATCTATAGCACTTAAAATACATTTTCATGTCACAAGCAATGCAGTCATTGAGGTCCAGATCCTACACCAACAAGCGTACAGGCACTGCCTTCTGCCAGCTTCGCACTCATGCTTTCAACAACAGAGACCTTCAACATGATGCAAAAATCCTGGTCTATAAAGCTGTTGTCACACCAACTCTGCAGTACGGATCTGACGCTTGCTGCCACCTGAAGACCCTCAAGCTATTTCACCAATGCTGCCTATGCATCAGGTGGGAAGACTACCATACCAACATCAGCGCCCTGGCTGAAACCAAGCTCCAGAGCATAGAGCGTGTCATCATCATGAACTAGCTTTGGGTGGAGTCCTCATGTCGTTAGGATGATGGTAGAGTTCCCAAGCAGCTCTTCTGTTCCCAGCAGAGAGAAGGAAAATGCTCCAGAGGAGGACAGAAGAAGCATTACAAGGACCTCCTGAAGCACAACCTCAAGAGCTGCTATATCAACTGGAAGACCTCAGAGAAACAAGCAAGGGATTGAGCCAGCTGGCGAGCAATGTTCCACACGAGGGTGGAAGTCTTTGAAAAACTGCAAAGGAATACCACAGAGGAGAAGAAAAGAAAGATGTAGATGCATTTGGTGTTTTTAGATTTAGAGACAGCTTAATAGAAGGTGCTTGGCACTGTATGAGAAAACATGGACTTGCAGAGAAGTATGTGAGAGTGGAGCAGGATATGTATATGTGGACAGCATGAGGTGTGTACTAGGAATGACAGGTTAAACTTGAGGTAGGATTGGAGGAGATCAGACAAAAAGGTATAGATAGGAGAAGAATGAAAGTCAGCAGGAGCAGCACAGAGTACAAGCGGTGAAATGATGTTGCAAGCAGTAGAGGTGGGAAGACCAATGAGAAAGAAATGCCTGGGGTCAACAAGTCAACGTAATGAAGAGTGTTGGAAAAGTTCTTGTGCTTTATTACGTATTTTTAATTATTATCATCATGGGAGAATGTGGAGTTTTCTTTTAATTGATATCATGTATGCTGAATATATATTGTGCTAACTTTACTTTCAAGAGTGACCAACAAGGTTCTCCTCAAGGAATAAGATAAGAGAATTCCACTCTCCCGCATTTGACAAAAGTATGTTTGTCTTGGCCAACCTTGAGTAGCTAAGTGTGGCAGCTGTATTGGAGACAGGGGGGGAATGACTGGCAAAATTGTTGTTAGGACCCCCCATGTGTTACAGGCTCTATATATTCTGATGTTTTGCTAATGTGCTTCAGTGATGGCACTCCCGCGGTAATAAAGACTTCAAATTGAAGCAAGACATCTGTCTCCCTCTTCCTCCTCTGTATGTCAGGGTGGTTATTATTATTATTATTATTATATTATTATTATTTTTCTGAGAAGAGTGTAGCAAAAAATGCGAAGAAGATAGTGCAGACAGGTTGGAGTGGGTGGAGAAAGGTGTGACAGAAGAGCATCTATAAGAATGAATAGGAAAGATTACAAGATAGTAGTGAGACCAGCTATGTTGTATGGCTTAGAGGCGGCAGTGCTGAAGATGCTCTGACTTTTCTTAGGAGTGACAAAGGAGGACCGAATTAGAAATGAGCATATCAGAGTAACAGTTCAGTAGGACAGTCTGAAGACAAAGTGAGAGAGGTGAGATGGACATGATTGGGCACATCTGGGAGATCATGAGAAGAATGCTGCGGAGGAGCCACCAAGCAGGAGGCCAAAGATGAGGGGTTTCAGGGTGTGGTGAGGGAGGAGCAGCAGCAGAGAGAAGCAGTGCAAAATGTAGTGCCTGTCTTGACAAAAGCGGAAAACGAGACATCTGGAGGTTTGGCAATCTCTGCCTAGACCAGTTGTCCACTCTTCTATGATCTCTCCCTTTGATTTCCATGTATTTGATGATACAGAACCCCCCCAGCTCGGTTAAGAATACATAAGCAGAGGACTACTGGATGTTGGTGAAGGTCTGAGTGACCTCTGGCTTTCAGTCACAAGACTGTCCTCTTACCTTTGGCAACCCACGCAGACAAGTACGATGAGGATGGTGACCACGAAGGCCGACGCGGCTGCGATGGCTCCCAGGAGCAGCACCTTACTGTAGGGTGGCTCCCCGAGGTTGGGGCTGTCTCTGCTGCCCAGTGTCTCCATGACACACACCGTCACTCACTTCCACTTGTGCTCAGATCTGAACTCTGTCACACAAACTGTGCGCTTATGAAAAGCTGCAGAGATACGGGCAGGGGAAGAGAGGGGGAAAAAAAGACCAAAAGATACAGCATGTGAGTGACACAAGAGATAGAGATGAAAAAAAAAATGTGATGTGTTTTAACGGCGTTTGTGTGTTTGTGTGTGGGTGTGCATGCCTGCTTTGCCTCTAGCATTTTGTCACTGTCTCATTCTGACATATCAGTTTCTATTTTTGACTCACTAGGAGAATAATGCACAGAAAATAGAACACCTTACAAGGCAGTCAGTACGAATGTGCAAAGAAGAAGAAGGAAAAAATAACGGTTTCATCATATTCTTTTTGTGGTTAAAAAAAGATCAAATGATACCGTAACATTAATTTGACTTGCTACAAAAAAAAAAAATTCTTGTGTTAGTTTTACAGGAAAAACCAACTGAACTCCCCAGAGCCGTGTCTTTACTGACGGAAAGAATACATCCACTACTGCTGCACTCAGTTTCCCGGCAGAATGCTTTCACTTTTTGGAGAAAAACGCCAAGATTTTATTGTAATTTTTGAAACACTGGAAAACGGTGGTGCATTTCATGACAGACATTGATTGGCCTGTTGTGTTATGCGTGCATAACCATTGACTAGATTTGTTTGTCCAAATGACAGATCCCTTGAATGGATTACTGATTTCACCTGACATCACTGGTGCTGGGTTGAAAAGATCAAGCCTCTGATTTTAAATCAATTGTCATTTTAATTCCCATACTGTAGATCTATTCATACATCCAAAGATCATCATATATATATATATATATATATATATATATATATATATATATATATATATATATATATATATATGTGTGTGTGTGTGTGTGTGTGTGTATGTGTGTGTGCACTTCTCGCTAGCGTTATAACAGCGTGCCTGAAAAAAGTAAGCTGCCGTTGGGCCGTTACTCTGTCTCCGAAGGTGTGTAACGGGAAAAACTAAATGATAATTTCTGTGCAAAGTACCTGCTCTTTACATTGATTGTGGATGCACTGGTTCTGATTTAGAAGCAACGCGTCCACAATTTATTCATCAACCTCTGTCAAAGCCATTTAAGATGTCAATCATGACTATCGAGACTGTTGTTGTGGGCAGGAAAAGAGAATTGTCCGCCATTTATAATTCACACAGTAGTTTTGTTGTTGTTCCTCATAACATGCCATTTCCATGGGACAGCACACGAAGATTCTCTGGTGTGGACTGTGGGAGAACGTTTCCCATAGCCGGGTTCTCCTGCTGCAGGGGAAAAGTTCTCCTGCAGCAGGAGAACTTACGAGAACTTTCCTCCCAGCCCCTTTCTCCTGGTGTAGTTGAAAAGTTCTTCTGCAGCGTCCTGCGCAGTGAGCGATGCAGGCACTAGTTTTCTAGGGAAGACCAGGGTCATTATTCCCAGGACATTTTTAAAATTTATAACTCTCTGAAACACTATTGCCTGCATTTTAAGGGCCAAATTTTGTGAAGTATGTGTTGCATAACTAGACAATCAGGTAACAGCTCAAAAAACGGTGTTAATAACACTAACCCAAATCAATATCTGATCGAATTAAACTAAATCAAAATAATCGATTCTGAATCTTAAGAATCAGAATCGAATTGATTCTTGAAATCTGATTCAATACCCAGCCCTAGACATCACCCTGCCCCATTTACTGTCTTAAACAGTATTGATTTTATGGTAGTCAGTCATAACAATAAAGGTTGTGTCCATATAAATTACATTACATCATACTGTAACATAGTGTAGTGTTATCATGATGTTTTACAACCTCCCAGGGTCTGTCAAGCTCCATAGTCTGATGTCACCCATCACTGAGCCCACTGACCTCATTTTCAAACCCAACACCAACTGCACCTGAATATTAACAAAAAGCTTGAGATAAACCCATACAGACTGGAATACAGATATTCACAACAAAATACAAATCTATAATTTCTACAACATATACCAACCACAGTTTAACATGTGCTACGTGGTCCAACATTCACGCCACATCCAAGCACAAATACATAGGCTGCTTCAGTTGCCTCTGATCCAGACGCTGCTACAGCGAACCCGCTTTCCCGTGCTTCATTCGCTTAGTGCCAGTCCAGTGTGCAGACCTGATTCAATGGCCACTTGTATTTGCTAGTTTCAGTCATCACCTTGTTTGTCTCCTCAGTCGAGCTCTGCAGTGTCTGTGTCAGTGTCCACGCTGATATCAATGCTGCTAGTGTTATCATTAGTTGAAGTAACACTGGTGACAAGCTTAAAAGCACATTTTTCACCCTCGCCAATAGAGCTTTCATTGTTTTTCTCTCTCTCGTCGTTTTTTGCACCCCCCTTCAGTTGTTTAGTGCAAAGATTCATTTTCTTTGAGCCTGACAGGACCTCCTGGTCTCATGTTATATTTCATGCACTCAATTCCAGGTTTCCACCCTTCTGTGACCTTTCTACTAGTTACACTGAATCACTATTGTGTTTATTAAAAGGTACATTTGGAGCTGATGTCAATTGTTTGTGACTGCATGTTATTTTTATGTTTTTAGTCAATGTGATGAGCCATTCTGAGCATCTCAAGCCTGAACATACAGGACGAGCCTCTTGGGATTTGCCAAGTTGCGAGATGGACAATTCATCGCTGTCATCTATCCATGGCCAAGGCTCGTCTGGTTCTACATTATCATTTCAACATGGCTATTTTGGATTTTCAAGATAAATTTGAGTGCAATGTGTGGACTTTTTCACCCTTGTTTACAGAGGTGATGCATTAAACAAATAGGTTGAGTTATTTATGTATATCGGGTGTCCCAAAAAATATGCAACATTTTATCAGCAAAGAAAATGGTCAAAGCATATGTCTAGGAAACAAATTTATGGCTGGATAGAAAGCTGAAAGGTTGACGTTTTTCATATCAATGTCCATATTGGCCCTGCATTTTGTCAGTCTAGCATAAAGTCGCTGCACCTGTTTGACACTCTGGTGCCAAAACTCAATAATTTTTGTTCACTGTAGTATGGTTAATCTTGGCATTTTCCTGAGTCTTGCTTGGCATCAACATAAACTTCAGGGTCTCTGCAAGTAAAAAAGAAACATAAGTAATTAAGTTTGTAGCATTTAAAGGTGAAACCGAGTGTTTTAAATGTATATTTTTTTGGGACACCCTATATTTATCAGTCACCAGATTGGCCATAAAATTTGAACTTACGTTTGTGCCTGGAGCACTAGTAAATGCCATGCTATGCACAAACCTTCCGGCACTGGGTTTACTTGAGTTACTGAAGTTATGGTGGTCTTATGTTGGTATTAGGGCAGAGATACATTGTAAAACTGCTGCTACATGGGAGCTCATTATGGAGTTCTATTACTTGCGTACACAGTATATTTAGCCTGACCCTTACCCCCTTCACTGCACACCCCAGCAGCACCATAATGTCTCGGGATCCTACCCTTCATGGAACAAATTGTGATTGTACTTGCAAAAACTGTGGAAGAGAAGCAAACACTGGACAAACTGCTGGACATTATGAACGATGCCAGTCACCCTCTACACACCATCATCAGCAACCAGGGGAGCCTCTTCAACCACAGACTGCTCCTTCCCAAGTGCAGAACCAGACTGTACAACTCCTCATTCAGGTGGAGGAGGAGTAACATGAAGACAGAGGATGGGAGGGAGAGGAACAGCAGAAGCTAGTAAACCAATATTGATCAGTATGTCTGGTATTTATATTTGTGTATTTATATTTATATTTGCAAACTGTTTTTACTTTCACTTTTGATACTCTGTGTGCTTCTTACCCTGTGTGCTGCTATACAATGCTGCTGGAACCTCAATTTCCCTGAGGGAGCCTTCCCAAGGGATCAATAAATTTCAGTCTAATTTAATCTAATCTTATCTAATCAATGGTGGTGTGTTTATCCCTCGAGCTCAGGTCTTCTTCCAGAAACCTGAGAGTTTGAGTGTCCTGTGCAGCACTCTTCTAGACAGAGACCTCAGATTTTATACCTGGAATCTATTGGAGCCATTCTTCCAGTCTGAGGGTCAAAGCTCTGAGAGCGCCTGTTACCACTTGGGCCACTGTGATCTTTACTTTCCACATCTTTTAATGCTTTCCCTTCAGTCCCCTAACTACATCAGGATCTTCTTATGCTCTTTCCTTCTGACTACTGCTCTCACATGTACCACAGCTGCCTTTATTGCTGGTTTTCTGGTGGACTCCCAGCTGTCTAGCCCCGCAGATGCTCGATTTAGACGCCCAGGAAATTTTAAACATGTTCTAATGAATGATACGAGATTACCATATTGCAGGACTTGTGCTGATCTATGTCAAGCCACTGCTCTGGAAAACACGACACCAAATTCAGTATAATTACAGTCACTAGCTAAAACCACATGTGGTGGACACTGGCGCGGTGCTACGGCGCCATCGCCAAGCTACAACTGGGCGTGTACTCCTTTGCTCTGATTTCATGTTTTCTACTGCAGCAGATGATCAAATTTCCACCTCCGGTGAGCACTACCATGAATAAATTCACACAGATATAACTAAAGAGGTGCAGATTGTAGCCCCTAAAGGGGCTGTGTACTCAAAAATGGAGGTCAAAGTAAATTAGACTTAATAAGGACTCATAATACAATTTTGACCAAAACTGGCAGGTCCATTGGGTGTATGGATGGGAAGAAGTGACTTCATTTTGTTTAGGTCAGTCAACGTGAACACTTAAGGTCATATTTACAGCCCACTGCTGATATCTCTTTAAATGGCTACTTTTATTAAAACAAGTTCAGATATTATCAGTTATCAAGTTGTTTACCAATGAATATGGCTTTATACACCCCGAAGAAAACCATACATCCTGAGGATGGTTTTCTTCTTTTTCTACCTTAGTAGAAAAAAAAGAACATTTTCCTATAAATAATTATGATGGCTTTTAGAACTAACAAATTAAATTTTAACAATCAACCTACGAGGTTGGACACATAAGAAATTATTAATAGTGACTCACCAGTGTTTCACAGTTCCTCTGACGCACCTCTTCGTCGTGGCGCCGCTCCGCTGTCTGGATTGGCGATTACCAGGCGACATTCATTTTGTGGGTTTTTACTCGGGTGGTATGAAAAATATTACCCGTTTGCGAAAAGGGTGGTATTGCTATTTATTCTTGTTGTTGTTATCCAAATCATAGTTGGGCGTATCATTTATAGGTATATGGATATTGTTATTGTTTAGTGACCGTTTAAAGCACATGCAACATTTTCTCGACACGCCTGAGTGACACTTTGAAATTTGAGCGTAGCGTCGCTGTGTTCTTTGAGCACTTCCGATCTTGTATATTCCTTACTAACATACATCCTTGCAAAAGAGATTTCCATCTCTTTTAAAAATAAAGGTGATTCTTATATGGCACTGGAATGAATATTATCAGTGTTTGAGAAAGAGTGAGCGGGGAAAGAGAAAAAGAATGGGAGAGAGGGAGAGTGTGGTTAAGATAGTACACCAGCACAGACTCTTGCCTTCTGTTTATTGGTGATAAAGCTGCATCTTTTTCTCCATATCCCTCCATCCTCCCATAGATGGCCTATTCTTCTCTTCCCCCCCTCTGTCTGCCTGACCCTGTAGATATGTGAGGCGATGCACAGCGAATGAATTAGCTGATCAGAGGCCTCAGACAGGTCCTTATGAAAGAGATGGACAGGCAGAGCGCACGCCGCAGATGGAGGAAGAACCTGATAGTGAATGAAATTAAAGGGTAAAAGAGAGGTGATGAGGAAGAACACCATGCCAAACGAGGGGTGAGGAAGGAGAGACAGGTGGGAGAGGATGCAACAAAACGATGGAAGACAGTCACAGAGTGGAACGAGAGAAAAACTAAATAGGGAGGGCAAGGAGAAGGAAAAGGGAGTGATGAAACAAGGAGGATGAAGACTGGAAAAATGTGCGAGGAGCGCAGGGAGGTGGAGGGAGGCAATGAGAAGGAGGTCATCAGCGATCGGTTGTTGCCTGCGTTTTGTCAGCCCCTGCTGAAATATTCAGAAGAGAAACGGTTGTGTTTCTGAAACACAAAGCAAACACAATGCAGGATGTGAAGCAGCAGCATCCGCGACAGCATGTGAAGCAAGTGGTGAACGAGCCTCTGAAGGAGGAGAGAGGAGGCTCCTGCACGACGCACAACATCCCTGCAGCAAGCGCAGCAACAACACTCTGTTAGCACGGAGCAATGTTTGTTTGTCACATCTGTCTTCATCTCTGAGCGTCACGAGGAAAACGGTGACAGCCTGAACAAGCAACATAGTGAGAACGATGGTGATGATGATGATGATGATGATGGCGGTGATCACTCTATATGTGCCTGCAGCTAATTGTGGTTAGCACAAAGACGGCAGTGGCAGTGTTGATGGAGACCACAACTCCGGATTTTGTCGTTAATGATGGCGATAATGAGGTCAAAGTGAGCGCTGAGAAGGAGCGTATGCAGGAGGCAGAACTGACAGAGCACCAGGAAGAATGCAGCCGTGCAGTGCAACCACAGGGTGGAAGGTTTCCTCTGTGAGGCAAATTTAACAGCACCCACTTTGCAAAGAAACATCAGATCTTAAACACAATGATTTTTAACAAGGAGTAGTAGTTACCTTAGTTGCCACTAGGCCCCGTGATAAGCTTGTATGACTTTATTTTATATTATGGTTATTGTGCATGTTAAAAATGCCAATACGAGTACAGCCCAAAATAGGATGTTCAGTAGTCGACCGTGCAGTTTCTCCAGTCACATTGACAGAAGCCTCTTCTACTTCTTGCATGGTCACGAGAACTGTCTACTACAGCTAGGATTACTATACAGTACAATTTGTGGATTTCTTCATAATTGATATAAGTGATGTATAAGAAATATTCAGTGACTTGGAAATGATCATATGTCCATCCTCTGATTTTTCTAAAGAAAACTGGCTGCAAAATTGATGAGTTCTATGAAAAAAATCCTTATTTGGCTTTTGTCCAATTACTTATTCCTCTGAAAATTGAGTCATTATGTATACATATGTAATTCCTTCATAGTTTGAAGTTGCAAAAGTTTGGGCACCCCTGATCATTTTCATGATTTTCCTTTATAAATCATTGGTTGTCTGGATCAGAATTTCAGTTAAATATATCATAAAGGAGATGAACACACTGATATCTGAGAAGTGAAATGAAGTTTCTAGTATTTCCAGAAAGTGTGCAATAATGATTTAAACAAAATTGGGCAGGTGCATAAATTTGGGCACCCTTGTCATTTTATTGATTTGAATACATTTAGCGCTAATTATTGGAACACAAAATTGGTTTGGTAAGCTCATTGACCCTTGACCTCCTTACACAGGTGAATCCAATCATGAGAAAGGGTATTTAAGGTTGACATTTCCAAATGTTTCCCCTTTTTGCATCTCTTCTAATAAGTGGCAACATGGGAGCCTCTAAACAACTCTCAAATGACCTGAAAACAAAGATTGTTCAACATCATGGTTTAGCAGAAGGATACAAAAAGCTATCTCAGGAAATGGAAGACCGCAGCCACAGTACTAGCTAAGGCCGAAGTGGCAGACCAAGAAAAATCTCACATAAGCTGAAGCAAAGGATGGTGAGAACAGTCATCGTCGACCCACAGACCTGCTCCAAAGACCTACAACATGATCTTGCTGCAGATAGTGTCTCAGTGCATCGTTCAACATCGACACCACAAGCACCTCGCGACTGCTTTATTTCATATCCATTATGGGCCAATTACTTATGACCTGGAATCACTGACAACAGCTTACTTAATAAATTGTGCACTTCAAACACTGTTAAATCAACTCTGTCACAGTGTTAACATGAGTTGACAAACTGTAATATTATTCATTTATGCAATCATAGAGTTAATTCAACGCTATGATAGAGATGATTTAACACTATTCAGAGTGGGGCCACATTGATTTACTGCAGAGTCTATTTCATTCTGCAAAATCTTAAGAATGGACAGGATTCAGAAAAAAACATATCAGGGGGATAGTTATTACTCGCCTTTATTTGAAAAGGGACAATGTACAGAGACATTAAGCTCATAAAACAAAGATGATTTTTACCAGATTGTAGCTAAATAGCTAGTTTCCATCTGCAGTCCCCATTACATAATAAAATACAGTGAAGGAATACTCAGTCGAACAATACCACACATACAGTCCGACACTGTCAGACACACACACTCCCACAACCGCTCCAACTTTCACACAATATAGTGCAGGTACTGTTGGGATATTACCTTTTTATGTTTGTATCCTCTGCTATTCTTCCCCTCCCCTTGCAGTTCTGTTTGTCTTGTGAGTCTTAGGCTGGGCATGGCTGAACTGCTTGCAACTCGCACCTGCAATCAATTATCTACGCCAGTGTAGTTTAAAAGACCGGGTCAGTCATCCACTCCTTGCTAGTTCCTTGACCTCCTGTGCCAGCCACGCTCAGCCTTGTCATCTGTTTTTCTTTACGCAAGCCTTCAAACTCGCTGATTCTTTGCCCATGCCTGATACACTATGGACTGTTTGGACAGAACCCTAGCTTTTGGACTCTGATTCTTCTCTTTTAGTAAATAAAATCACTTATTTCACCTAGCCAGTGTGTGGTTCTCTGCATTTTGGGTCCAATTTATTCATCTGCTTAACAGATACAAGGGTTTGGAGACAACCTTAGAGAGCCGAGATTGAGATGGTTTGCACAGATACAGAGGAGGGACCCAGGGTATATATATATATATAGAGGGAAGGATGGCGAGGATGGAGACACCAGGCTGGAGGAGAAGAGGGAGGCCAAAGAGGAGATTTATGGATGTACTGAGGGAGGACATGCAGGTGGCTGGTGTGACAGAGACAGATGCAGAGGACCTAGTGAGATGGAGACAGGCTACCCATTGGGGTAGCGTTTGCTGCGGAGACCCCTAAAGAGCAGTCGAAAAGAGGAAGAAGATGAAGTCCACTCTGCTGATATTGACCTTAAACATTCAATGCTTTTTGCACCAGTTACACGGCAAACAGCTGACATCAAGATGGAAATAATTATTTATATAACAAAGAAGCAAAGGTATTGTTTTTTAAAATATGTTTCCAGCGCTCCACCTCAAGTTCGTACGTTTTTGCTCTTCCTCACCTTGAGAGTGACTCACATCTTCCAGATTAATTTTAATGGCTCAAAGTCACTTATGCTTTACCTCAATTTTCATTTTTATCTTCATATCAAAATAAAATCACATAAAGACCTTTCTAAAAGCTTCTTCCTCTTTCCATAGTGGCTTCCCAGAGCTGACATTCATGCAATTTTCCTTATTGCAGTCAGAGATTCACAAAGCTGATATGTCCCCGTCATGTTCCTGAGCGTAGCTTTCAGTCTCTGTCATCACATCACAACAAATCCAGCAAAGTGATTATTACGACATGACAACAAAGAAGCCTGTCCTGACATACAAGAATTGTTCTTGTATGACAGTGATTAAAGCGCTACTCTGGCTCAATAAATAAACTGACCACAGCATCAGTAAATGCAGACCCTTGACCAGCTCCATGATCAGGTCTATAGTTCAGAACTTGGCATCTATATACATATATTTGTGTAAACCAGATTCAGTTGGATTATTTACTACAAATAATTTCATGCACTTTGTTAGAAATTAGAGCATCTGATTACTGCAAGATGTCAACTACAATAAGAGGCACTTGTGTTACATAGTGCACACAAAGGTAATGTGGGAGACTGTAATGTAGCATAGAAACACAATGAAATAATGTTCAAATGTGTTGAGCCAAGGTGATAATGCAACTGTACAAAGATAACCTTTAACAAATGTAGGCTGTTAAGTTACTGGAACATTTAAGATAAACTTTTCATTTTTGTTAAAAATGAATATTCGCGAATCACCTCAGTCACCTGGTTTTTCCCGTGTGTGTGTGTTTTGGAGCATCACAGTAACTTCTTGATCCACCTTTTGTCAATCTTGAACAAACGGTGTACGCAGTCATTATGGCCATCATCGACACAAGTTTTGAAATCGGGGTGAAATATTCAAGCTATTGAAATCGGCATCATTACGCCGTCACTCCCAGGCGGTCATGTTCCAGGCGGTCACGTTCCAGGTTTTCAATCATGTTCAAACATCTTTAAACGGGGTAGTATTAGTGAGTACAGCTTGAGACCTATTTGATTGTGCTCCATCGGGGTAAAAAATTTGAAGCTAAAGTATCGTTTGTTGCAGTTCTGACTGGGAATGCAGCTGGGTGCAGCTTTACCTTCGTTTTTGAGCAGGTTGCCAGGTCTGCACTTTATAAGCCTGCTAGTTGCCAGGTCTGCACTTTTTAGCCAGCCTGATAGGAGGCTGAAGAGGAGTTCAATAATGCCGTTTTTTTTTTTTTTGTGCGAACACGTTACCGTAGTCTAGTGTGAAGGTGGGCCATAATAGGTTAAAATGAAAGAACATATGATGCAATAATTCTACTTCCGTGGACAGCCCCATTATCACCCAGTCACTCGTCTGTCCCCAACAGAAACATGGCACTTTCTCTGACACTGATTTATTTTGGAACCACTACAACTATTTTCAGGGACGTATTGAACATGTTTGATACTGATTGATAGGCCGTGGCATTCTAGGACAGTGGCGGTTTTGGGCCACGGCCATAACAGCGCGGCATGGTCCGTATGTGCTCTTTTTGGTCCAACTTCAACTCCTCATTATTCACATTAAATCCCGCTAAAACAACCTTTCCCATTTGCCTTGTCTTCACTTCCTCCACTGGAACGGAAAAAAACACTTTTTCGCGATTGCTTCGGTGACTGCAGACAAAAATAAAACAGTACACCATCTTTCTGTGTGAAGTGATGTTGTGTTTGTTTTACCCAATGGAAGGCTGTTCCTGGAAGTGGTCAAATCCTGCAATACCACGCAGGGGTTCAAGTCTCGCAATGGTAACCTATTGCTACCTGATTGGCCGGGATGAAGGTAACCAGAAATAGACTTGGTGTGTATTTGAAGTGATGTGTGTTTTTCAACTTCCATGGTGTAGTGCTGAACCTGTGACCACTCCGTCCTTATGACAAAGAGTGAGATGTACACTGTTTAAAGAGCGAACATCAGGTTTATAGTGAAGCAGACAATGCTCATGCATTTAGTTGGTGAATTGGATTTAATTAATCTGATATGGATCAATTATAAAATTCCTTAATCAGTTATTTTATACTCAAGGAGGCTTGTTTTTACTGCTATCCACACTCTGCCACATGGCTTCCTTATGCCGATGGTCGCAGAAGTTAATCACATGCTTAAAAAAAAATTTGTGGTGTTAAAAGGAATTTGTGTCAACATGTTATAATAATAATAATTATTATTATTATTTATTAATTTATATAGCGCCAAATCACGAGTAATCGCCTCAAGGTGCTTCACAAACATTTAAAAGCAGAATAAAATGAAATAAGATTAAAACACAATAAAAAAATGTAACCATAAAAAGGTAAAAGAAGTAAAATAAATAAAACGAATAAAAAAAGACACACAATCATATAAAATACTAATGATAAAACAGGGAGAACAGACGTGTCTTCAGCCTGGCGTTAAAAGTCTCCACAGTGTCCGACTGTCGTATCAGCGCAGGCAGATCATTCCACAGAGCTGGGGCGCGGTGATAAAAAGCTCTGTAACCCGCTGACCTTTTCTTCACCCTCGGGACAC
The DNA here is from genome assembly GCF_902500255.1 of Thalassophryne amazonica. Classification (NCBI taxonomy): domain Eukaryota; kingdom Metazoa; phylum Chordata; class Actinopteri; order Batrachoidiformes; family Batrachoididae; genus Thalassophryne; species Thalassophryne amazonica. The sequence goes on from NC_047108.1 coordinate 83,447,523, forward strand.
ACAATAGTCCTGCACCCTGTGAACGCAGAGCCCTTGTCGGCACATAGGACTCAACCAGGCCGGCCAGATAGGGGGGCGCCAGTCCGTGAACAATTTTATAGGCCAATAGTAACACCTTAAAATCCAATCTCAAGGAGACCGGAAGCCAGTGAAGGGATTCCAGAACTGGCATAATATGATCAAACCTTCTGCTTCGTGTCAGAAGTCTGGCAGCAGCATTTTGAACCAGTTGAAGACCCCAGATGCTGGACTGTGGTAAACCAGAAAACAAAGCATTACAATAGTCCAATCTAGAAGAAACAAAAGCATGAATCAGAGTCTCAGCATCAGCCATAGACTGGATGGGATGAATCTTTGCTATATTTCTTAGATGAAAGAAAGCAGTCCTCGTAATGTCCCTAATGTGGAGGTCAAAGGACAACGTAGGATCAAAAATTACCCCAATGTTCCTCACTTTGTCAGTATGATGTATAACACATGAACCAAGGCTAAGCGCTAGCTGATCAAATTGATGCTGATGTCTTGCTGGACCATGAACCATCATTTCAGTCTTATCAGAGTTCAAAAGTAGAAAGTTGCTAGACATCCAACTTCTCACTGTTGCGAGACAGTCCTGTAAAGATTTTATGTGGACAGGATTTCCAGCAGCTATCGGCATAGAGAGCCAAGGCCACGTGCAAGAACCAAATCCAAAGTATTACCACTGATATGTGTTGAACCATGAATGCACTGCCGAAATCCTAGTACATCCATGATTTCCATAAATGATTTACCAAGGGGATCAGACGGCTTATTTATATGAATGTTAAAGTCACCAATAATCAAAATGTTGTCTACACTACTTGAAAGACTAGAGATGAACGTGCCAAATTCATCTAAAAAATCAGAATATGGGCCAGGAGGCCTATAGACAGTGACAATATAACATAGCTGATTTCCAGTTTTATGACCTTGACAGTACTTAGCATCATGGGCATAACGGAGAATCAGATGCTCAAATGAATTATATTTATGTCCCCCAACAGTTACTAAAGTAAACCTGGATTTATAAATAAAAGCAACACCCCCGCCTTTCCTCACATCATGTGAAACGTGAGTAAAAGTGTATGCCGGTGGGCAGGCCTCATTCAGAGGAAGGACAGCTGTAGATTTAAGCCAGGTTTCACATAATCCAAGCATATCCAGATGATGATCCACAATTAAGTCATTAACCAGCAATGACTTCAGAGTCAATGATCTGATGTTAATGAGACCCAAACTAAGGATCTCGGTGGAATCAGCAGATTTTAATGAAGTCATGCGGAAGTTCAGCTCCTCAGCAGCCAGTGACGCAGCGTGTTTCAGCAGCCGGAGGAGCTCAGGTGAAACACCGCGTCTGCGAGCCCGCAGACGACAGCACCGGTGTAAAAACTCTGCAACCCGGCGAGAGGCAGCAGCAGGAAGCTGCAGCAAAAACGGGCACAGCGGAGCTGGTCCGGTCATCGGAGAGGACAGTCCAGGAACGACAGAACGAATCCAGCAGCCTCTCGTGCACAGCACCCGCTCCCACGCCCAAAAATATCGTCCATCCCAGAGGAGGCGAGGATCAGACCCTTTAGTGAAGGCTGCCAGGTAGAACTTAAATTTCACCAACGCACCGCTCCGCTTTCCGCACCTTCTAAAGCGCCTCCTCCGGAGAGGAACGCAACAAAAATGGAGCAGGTGCAGTGGGACCTCCGCGAGCACAGGTGGCAGAGCAGGGCGGGGCCCTCCCAGGCTGGACCCAGACTACAGCAGCGGCTCATAAAGAGCATTAATGTCCAAGAGAGACTGACGATTATACACAAGCAAGGCAGAGGTGTCCCGGCATAACACACAGAGCAAAAACACAGCTACAAATAACAAAAAACTCGACGAGCGGTAAAAACAAGGCTGATGGCACGCCAAACACACAGGCGCCATCTTGCCACTCCTTCCTCTATTGTCCTGTTAACTTTGACAGCTCTAATAAATATACAGTGGATAAAATAAGTATAAATAACACAAATACACCGTCACTTTCAGACTGTTTAACAACAGTAACAGTGGGTAAAATAACTGTTGAACATGTCACCTTTTTCTCAGTAAATATATTTCTAAAGGTGTTATTGACATAAAATTTTCATCAGATATTGGTAACAACCCAAGTAATAAATAAGTACAGAAATTAAGTCATGTGTAATAAAATGGAATCACACAGGGCAAAATAATTGAACACAATAACTGAAATTTATTTAATACTTTGTACACAAGCCAATTGTTGGTAAGGATGACTTCAAGACACCTCCTGTATGGAGAAACTAGTCACATGCATTGCTCAGGTGTGATTTTGGCCCATTCTTCCACACAAACCGTCTTCAAATCTTGAAGTGTCTGTGGACCTCTTCTATGAACTCTGATCTTTAGTTCTTTCCATAGATTTTGTTTTGGATTCAAGTCAGGTGATTGGCTGGGCCATTCTAGCAGCTTTATTTTCTCTGTCTGAAACCAGTTGAGAGTTTCCTTGTCTGTGTGTTTGGGATCACTGGCTTGCTGAAATGTCCACCCTTGTTTCATTTTCATCATCCTGATAGTTTTTTTTTTTTTATCAAGAATGTCTCTGTACATTTTTCCATTTATCCTTTCTTCAATTATATGAAGTTTGCTGGTGTTTTTTGGGTGATGTGCAGTGCCATTTATGGTGTGTACTATGGCTTCCAAAGGGTTCAATTTTGGTGTGACCAGACTATATTCTCCACCATTTCACAGGCTTGTCTAAAGGTTGTACATCAAACTTTAAGCAATGGAGTCTTGAGTGGTGAGTGTACATACAGGCCATGGCATTTGCATTTTCTTAGGTGTACCTGTAAATTCCAGGTCTTTCTGAAGCTGTCCACAAATGGTCCTTGGCTCTTGAACAACTCTTAAATGGACTGCATTTATATAGCGCTTTTCCATCTGCATCAGATGCTCAAAGCGCTTTACACACTAATGCCTCGCATTCACCCCAATTTGAGGGTGCTGCCATACAAGGTACTATTATTTTTCAATGCCAAATCAAAACATGTCATCCCATGGTGTTTCACAAGTGTAATGCCCAACCTTACCCACCCCCTGAGCAAGCACACTGGTCAAGAAAAACTCTCTCTGGGGTTTTTTCATTCTAGGAAGAATGGTAAATGGACTGCATTTATATAGCGTTTTTCCATCTATACCAAGAGCTCTAAGATCTTTACAGTAATGCCTCACATTCACCCATTCACACACACACACCACACACACACACACACACACACACACACACACACACACACACACACACACACACACACACACACACACACACACACACACACACACACACACACACACACACACTACACACCAGGAGCAACTTGGGGATTACGGCCTTGCCCAAGGGCCCTTCATGATTTTCCGGCCAGACATGGGTTTGAATCGAGGACTATCTGGTCTTAAGCCCACTGCTTAACCACTAGACCATCACCTCCCCATGGAAAGGAACCTCAAGCAGTCCAGAATCAGTTGGGTGACCATCTGCTTTGGCCATGATAACAATAGCAAAATAAATAAGCAAAGCAGAACAAAAAAAATATCAAACATGCAAACACAAATGTTGCTGCTAAGCAACCATAAAGACACAGAGTGTGTTGGCTGCAACATCCTATGGCTAAAAAAAACCAACAACATTCAAATGGTGCAAAGCAAAGTCTCAGCAAATGGAATACATAAGCAGATAAAAAAAAAAGTCCATCTGTAAGTCTTTGAGTTATCCTATGCACAGACAGACAACCTGAGGTGTTCACATGCTTTTTACAGTGTTCTTGAGGGGACTGGAGTTAGACACATGGCACATTACATGTCAGTTACAGATTGACGAGCATCATCAGCTCTGTCAGATCATGCCTGAGGCACATCGACCTGGAAAGCAGATCATCTGTCATTTTGCCCCATCTGCAAATTGGGGATCAGTCATCGAATCGCGCATAATGTGTAATACAGACAAATACATTTTAGCAAGTGGAAGACGAAGCTACAGTGGACAAAATGTCCTTCAAACATAGGGAGGAAAGTTCATCAAGCGCCTGGACTGCAGCATGTTACAGCAGAGAGGAGACGAGAAATCACATCATGTCCACGCCAATCTTCAGCCCCGCGGGACACAGCCGCACTGTGCATAACAACGTGGAGAAGGAGAGAGAGAGCGAGAGAGCGAGAGAGAGGCAGAAGCGGTGCGGTGGTTACAGTTAAACCCTCTGACACTTTTACCGCCGGGTGCCGTGACTATCTCTAAGCCTCACACTCACATATTCCCTCACTTGAAGATTTAATTTGCAATTCTGGGCCTAACCCACAGTGGCCCGTTAGAACCAGTCACATAACAGATCAAATGAACATAATCTGCAAAGCAATTTGTCCAAGACTAACGCTCTAATATCATTCGTAAGACCAAATGGGATGTACAGTCTGCTCAAAGCTTTCAGCAATGTCCCACATTTAATGAGTAAGACTATTACATTACATTTACAATGATCTTAAATACTATTGCTAAATTTAATGATGACTTTTGTTACTAAATTTTTACATATACCAGAAGACAACCTGGTTAAAGGTTTTCTTTTTCTCACTGGGTTACATGGAAAATTTTTTTCCCTCTTAATAAAGTAGTCTACCTATTTGGGCGGGGATGACACACTTAACTCTCGATATATGTCTCACAATCTTGGGGGACGATTCGAAACAGGTTGTGATTCTTAAGAAATGTGATTCTACAAGTATTGCAATACACTGTAATTTTTGATTGCTTTTTGCAACACTAGACCAAGGGAAAAGTTGAATAAGACACATCTCGTCATATTCACAGAAACAATTCACAATGCCAAATTTTTCTGTAACCTCTGCTGAATGAAAGAAATACTACATTCTTTCCATCTTGTCTATAAGCAAATTGATTGGAACCATATTGATTGTGTTTTATAAAAATAGATATTCATACATTAATAAAAAGAAACAAACAAACTTTTTTTTTTTTTTTTTACAAAATTCCACCCCTCCTAGGTCCGTGGGCATTTTTTGGACAGTTCACTCGCCTGGCATAAATGTTTTATTATTGCTGTTAACAGCTCTCCCTGCATCCTACAATCAAGTTTTATGTCTTTGTTTTTCAGGAAAACCTGTGCTTTCAGACTATATATGTTTTTGTTGTGTTTTATAAGTGTAATAATGGTTTACAATCAAAACAGGCAAGGAAAAAATAAAGCGAAAAATAATTTTCCACACATTTATTCAAAACACACAGCAAACTATAACAAACAACTGTTTTGACACTTTATAAAGGTAATTTGAGGTCTTGTGTGAAAGACTGTACAACAAAAAGGTTCAAACAATAAACACAAATGCACATTTTGAACAATATATACAAAATGGTCTATGCGTTTTGTTGTCCATTGATATGGTAAACAGTGGTTTGCGCCGAGAAAGCAACAGAGTTATCCAGTAACATTCACATGCAAACTAGTGGAGCAATCCTGATAGTTACACACTCTTTGTTTGAGCACGTGAAATTGTCATCAGAGGCTCTCCGTGTGCTCCTGCTTTCACTGATCGCTGTGCGTAATGGCGCAGGGTGCACTGAGTATGTACTCATAGTATGTACTCATTGGAGCACCCAGGGGGCTATTCAAACGGGCCAACTAGTAACATATCACTCCTGAAAAGATCTTTGGCTTTTCACGTGAGGTAAATCTGCCCTACGATTGGATTTTGGAAAACCATGTGACGGTGAACCAATTCCGATTGGACACTCACATTGTGCACGTCATCACACAGCTTCTATGAGGAGTACAAAGATGGCCGATGGCTGGCTCAAAAGTCTGCGGAGTTAACTTTTCAGCAAAAAAAAAAAAGTTTCTATCTCATATCATTAAAAAGCTATTTATAATTTAGTAAAGCTTGGTCTTAGCCGTCATATACGACGGCGTCGGCCCCAGAGTGTTACAGACGCCTAATGCATTCATATATAAATTTAACTTATGTAACATATAACTTCATTAGGTCCACAGTGCTAATATCATGTTGGACTTCCTTTTTGCCTTCAGACCTGCCTGAATTCTTGTGGAAAATGAGATTCAACAAGGTGCTGAAAAGGTTTTAGTCCACACTGACATGAAAGCATCACACAGTTACCATGCCATTACACCACCATCAGTCTGAATTGTTGATACAAGGTGGGATGGATCAATGCTTTCATGTTGTTTATGCCAAGTTCCTGACCCTGCCATCCGAATACTGTGGCAGAAATTGACAGTTGCTGTTACAGTGGGGCCAAAAAGTATTTAGTCATCCCCTGATTGTGCAAGTTCTCCTACTTAGAAAGATGTGAGAGGTCTGCAATTTTCAACATAGGTACACTTCAACTATGAGAGACAAAATGAGACAAAAAAAAAAAAATAAAAAATCCAGGAAATCACATTGTAGGATTTTTAAAGAATTTATTTGTAAATTATGGTAGAAAATAAGTATTTGGTCAATATCAAAAGTTCAACTCATTACTTTGTAACATCATCTTTGTTGGCAATGACAGAGGTCAAATGTTTCCTGTAAGTCTTCACCAGGTTTGCACACACTGTAGCTGGTATTTTGGCCCATTCCTCCATGCAGATCTCCTCCAGAGCAGTAATGTTTTGGGGCTGTCGCAGGGCAACGTGGACTTTCAACTCCCTCAACAAATTTTCTATGGGGTTGAGGTATGGAGACTGGCTTGGCCACTTCACGACCTTGAAATGCTTTTTACGGAGCCACTCCTTTGTTCCCTAAGTGGTGTGTTTGGGATCATTGTCATGCTGGAAGACCCAGCCATGTTGCATCTTCAATGCTCTCACTGATGGAAGGAGGTTTTGGCTTAAAAATTCACGATACATGGCCACGTTCATTCTTCCCTTAACACAGATCAGTCGACCTGTCCCCTTTGCAGAAAAACAGCCCCAAAGCATGATGTTTCCACCCCCATGTTTCACAGTAGGTATGGTGTTCCTGGGATGCAACTCAGCATTCGTCTTCCTCCAAACATGACTAGTTGAGCTTCTACGAAAAAGTTCTATTTTGGTTTCATCTGACCACATGATATTCTCCCAATCCTCTTCTGGATCATCAATATGATCTCTGGCAAACTTCAGAAGGGCCTGGACATGTACTGGCTTAAGCAGGGGGACACGCCTGGTACTGCAGGATTTGAGTCCCTCTCTGCGTAGTGTGTAACCTTTGTTACTTTGGTCCCAGCTCTCTGCAGGTCATTCATCAGGTCCCTCCATGTAGTTCTGGGATTTTTGTTCACCGTTCTCATGATCATTTTGACCCCACGGGATGAATCTTGCATGGAGCCCCAGATCGAGGGAGATTATCAATGGTCTTGTATGTCTTCCATTTTCTTACAATTACACCCACAGTTGATTTATTCACACCAACCTGCTTGACTATTGTAGATTCACTCTTCCCAGCCTGGTGCACATCTATAATTTTCTTCCTGGTATCCTTCAACAGCTCTTTGGTCTTGGCCATGGTTGAGTCTGGAGTCTGACTCTTTATACAGATAACGAGTTCCAACAGATGCCATTAATACAGGTAACAGGTGGAGGACAGAAGAGTTTCTTAAAGAAGAAGTTACAGGTCTGTGAGAGCCAAAAATCTTGCTTGTTTGTGGGTGACCAAATACTTATTTTCCACCATAATTTACAAATAAATTCTTTAAAAATCCTACAATGTAATTTTCTGGATTTTGTTTCTCATTTCATCTGTCATAGTTGAAGTCTACCTATGTTGAAAATTACAGACCTCTCTCATCTTTCTAAGTAGGAGAACTTGCACAATCAAGGGCTGACTAAATACTTTTTGGCCCCACTGTGTAATCATCAGTTTCTCATAACATAATAAATGAACCTTAATTTTTGAATTCCAACATATGTGGAAGGTTAATGTCTCTTGTGGGTCCTGTGGAACACTGCAAGCAATGCCATTCTCTACTGGACAAACTACGCAATGATGCAATTTTCACCAGCATTGTTTATCTACATTGTTTATTTGGTAAACTAGGTTTTCATATGAGGATAAATAACGCAGATACTGATGTTTGTGAAAGGTTCTTATCGGGCGATTTTGGATGAGCTACACATCTGTTTATAACGAGGCATAATTATTTATTGTGTACTTATTTATTTGAGGAAATAAAGAATGTCCATTACGTAGATGACGTTGCATACTGAGTTGCAGTTTCTACCACTAGATGTTGTATGTACAACAGCATCAGAGCTGTGTGTATATTTATACACATTTATAGGTATAAGTACAAGTTGGCAAATTCTATACTTCATGTGGAAATTGTTGTACACACAGTTTAAGCCCAAATTCATGCATACAAATGATTGACAAATGAGGCCACTGGTGTTAATGAAAAATGTAACATCAGTGAAACCTCAAGCAGACCAGACTCAGTTGGGTTATTTCCTCAATTGCTTACACACTATTACCGTGCTTATGAGCTAAAATTTAAAAGCCATAATACCCTCTACTACTACTGTTCTTGTTTTGACAGATGATTCAGATTTGTTGAACTGAACAAACTGTTGTGTTTGTTGAACATAAATCTCTTCATATATCATTGCCTACACCAGGTGCTCATTTAGAATGCACGAGCAGCAAATATCATTCACTCAGGTTAGCACAGCTTGAACCCAATTAGCACACAATCATCCAGGTGGAAACACAAAGAGCCAAAATTGCTCAAACCAATCAGAACCTTCAGTGGATAGATAAAAGGGCCTTAGGACAGTTGACGTAGTTTTGGAACAATGGATCCAGAAGACAAATAATACATTATATGAATAATGAATGTTTATGAGTTCAATGGTACAAATATTCCATGAGGTGAAAGCTGAAACATTACATTCAACGAGGTGAAGCAGAGTTGAATGGTATGTTCCAGCTTTCACCAAATTAATTATTTGTTTCATTGAAAGAATGTAAAAACATTCATTATTTGTTTTATATAACGGGTAAAATAGATCCTTGTCATCTGACATTTTATTAATTTATAAACAACAGAAAAGGGACTTATTTCATTTATTAATTCATTTCGAGCAGTGTAACAGAATACATGAACCTAGTACATATTAAACAATCAGATACATTTCATTTTTGCTCGAAAAGGAGTGGGAAGAAGAAAACTTATTGAATCCCACCCCTATCTTACATTAATACTTAACTTAAACTATATTTGACTTCCAATTTCCATATCTGTTGAGAAAAAAACACACACACACACACACACACACAAAAAAAACAAACAAAATAAATAACACACCAAAATAAGAAACAAGTCATTCACATCGAAAATATTGACAACTAAATGAAGAGTAGATTAGTAAATACAATAAAGAGTGGTTTGTACCTTAGGTAAAATAAAATTTCTATTACCTCTCAGATTATGAATCTTCTCTTTGTGAGAAAAGAATTTTTGCACATTTTTTGGAAGTTGATTATTGAATGCTTTAAATACCATAATTACAGTACAGTATTTTACAAGGTCATGAAATTTTAATAATTTAATAACTTACATTTTGCTGTTCCACTGCTGCTAAAGTTCAAATTGTGACGTGTAGTCCAGTGATACTGTGCACTGACTTCGGACTTCCATTAAAAAAAAAAGACTTAGTGTAGTTCCTCAGTCTAGCCAAAAATCACATAAGCTTTTCATCTGAAGAGTTCTTCATGCATCCAGATGGCTTATAGCGGAGTAGATTGTGTGTGTGTGTGTTACAAGAATTAGCACGTCACTTAGCTCAATCAAATCATCATGTCATTGTCCCCCCACGCACACACATGCAACCGTGTCGGCACTTGTGCGCATGTACTACCAAAAAATGACTGTGTACGTCCTCAGTGCAGCGAAAAAAAAAAAAAACCCACATCAGAAATGAGTTCAGCTTTTCATTCTTTCTTCCTGCTAACACCCTCCAGACAGCACAGTGGATTTGTTTTGTGTGTGTGTGTGTTACAAGAATTAGCAGTGTCAGTTAGGTCAATCAAATCATGTCTTGGTAGTCGTTGTCCCATGCTCGCAAATGCGCGCACACACACTCAGCCGGGTTGGCGCTTGTGCGACTGTGTACTACCAAAAAAAGACTGTGTACATCCAAAGTGCAGCGAAAAAAAAAAAAAAAAATCACATCAGAAATTATAGTCCATCTTTTCATTCCAACTTCCTGCCAACAGCTTCCAGACAGCACAGTGGATTTGTTTTGTGTGTGCGTGTGCCTGTTGTGTGTGTTTGTGCACGCACGCGCATGTGTGGGCGCGCATGCATGATCACGTGCACGTATGTGTGTGTGCACAAGTACGTGTGCGCGTATACACGAGGACGTGCGCACATGCATGTGTATGCAGAGTGCAATGGTACCAAACATGGAACCAAATCTACATTCTAAATGGAACCAAGTCACACTCTATACCCAGTGCAACACAAATGGGATGAATTAATCCATGTCATGTGACATACAAAGCACCAATCAAATGACAAGGATCCACTCAACTGTTATATAATACAGTATATGCTGTCAGAAATGCATTGAATTACTGTCTCATATACAGTCAGAAATGTGGAGTTACTGTATGCTCCTATTTTGTATAAAAGCATGTTGTACACTTATCCTATCAGCACACAAATGTGTCTATCAAAAGGACACGCAGGTGGTTGGTCTGACAGAGGAGATAGAGAAGGACAATTTACTGTGGCGAGTCCATGGGAAAGAAGAAGAAGCTGTCTACCGTTTACTGTTTAGTCAGTGTAACTTTTCCTATGTTTAACTTATTGACATTTAAGATTAAAAAGCAGAAGCCACTGGTGCATTACACAGCTTGACTTAGTTGTGGACAATCCAACTCTTTACTTTCTTGACTTCCGTTGGCAGCTTCCGTCTGTTTGCTGTTGGTTGTAAAGAACTTTTGTTTGCTGCAGACCTGAATGTGCACCTGTGATGTCCCAAAACAGCAACCTTTGTGTTATTTTATTTTTAGAGTCGCAGAAGATTCTGACATTTCACTTGTTTGCCTCATCTTGTGTCATGTGTTGAAATCTTTACCAAAAACAACAAAGAAAATCCCAAAGGTCGCTCTACAGATTTCTTTGTCTTTTTGAGTTTTGGGGGTGGGTGTGCCCTTAAAGCACAGCAGAGAGTGCAGGATATGGAAAAATAACACCGAGCGTGGGGGCTAAATGATAAAGTGTGGTAAATAAAAGATTGTTGATTACACACCCAGAAATCAAGGGTGGGTATTAATGTGTTACAGTAAATTTATTTATTTTTTTAAGAATAAGCACTTTTGACATTGCTATTTTAAAACTGTGTTTTTTGGTCTTATTCTTATTTTTGAGCCAGTAATTTGCTTTTTACGTAACACTTCGTTACAATCAGTCTGATCTAAAATTGCTGCAGGTGCATGAATGAAATAGAAGCACCACGTGTTTTTGGACTATGATGTGAACACAATGGTAGAAAAGAGAAAGCAGCTAATGACAATCACTGGTCACTTTTAAAATCTCATCTAAGAACATCTGCATGGTGAAGGCTCAAAAGATGGCCCAGGTGCAGACTTATACAGTTTTTTAACAAAAAAAAAAAAAAGAGAAGAAGGTTCAAATAGCGTATTTAACAAGCATCATGGGCATCATTTAAGGTTGTGATCATCGGAAATCATCCCAGACACTATCATTTCAACTGCTTATTTGTTGTGGAGTTGGTGTGCAACGTATCAGACACTGCACAGAGTTAGTGCTGCTGGAACCAAAGTGCAGTTAAACAGGAAATACGCTTGTATAAGCTGAGGGTAGGTGTCATGTATAATTTCTTCTGTGACCTTAAGAATGTCAGCTCAACAGCAATGAAAAAAAGTTCCGCCAATAGCAAAGTGTCCTTTCATGTTATAATTATTGACAACAGCAATCCCAGATGTCTGACATCCACCAATCTGGATCTGGATCACCTCCAAAATTCAGTCGTCTTCCATGGCCTAATAGTTATCTGTGGTGGAAATTTCGTCAAAATCATATTCCATATTCATTACATATTCCTGCTAACAGCCAGCTAGCCAGCCAGAGCAATAATTAAATGCTGATGATTTTAAGGATGATATTTAAGGATGAAGCCAGCACCTGTTGAACATGCTTTTCTCTTTGAAAGCCTGAGGAAAATGGGACGTTCAAGACACTGTTCAGAAGAACAGCGTAGTTTGATTAAAAAGTTGAATGGAGAGGGGAAAACCTATATGCAGGTGCAAAAAATTATAGGCTGTTCATCTACAATGATCTCCAATGCTTTAAAATTGACAAAAACAAACAAACAAACAAAAAAAAACAGAGACACATGGAAGAAAACGGAAAACAACCATCAAAATGGATAGAAGAATAACCAGAATGGCAAAGGCTCACCGATTGATCAGCTCCAGGATGATCAAAGACAGTCTGGAGTTACCTGTAAGTGCTGTGACAGTTAGAAGACGCCTGTGTGAAGCTAATTTATTTGCAAGAATCCCCACAAAGTCCCTCTGTTAAATAAAAGACATGTGCAGAAGAGGTTACAATTTGCCAAAGAACACATGAACTGGCCTAAAGAGAAATGGAGGAATATTTTGTGGACTGATGAGAGTAAAATTGGTCTTTTTGGGTCCAAGGGCCACAGACAGTTTGTGAGACGACCCCCAAACTCTGAATTCAAGCCACAGTTCACAGTGAAGACAGTGAAGTATGGTGGTGCAAGCATCATGATATGGGCATGTTTCACCTACTATGATGTTGGGCCTATATATCGCATACCAGGTGGTATGCAATGGGTGTTTCAACAAGACAATGACCCAAAGCACACTAGTAGACAAGCAAACTCTTGGTTCCAAACCAACAAAGGTAATGCCTTGCAGATGTGAAGAAATCATGAAAAACTGTAGTTATACAACTAAATACTAGTTTAGTGTTTCACAGGATTGCTAAAAAAGCAGTTTGAACATAATAGTTTTGAGTTTGTAGCGTCAACAGCAGATGCTCTATTATTGTGAACACCCCCTTTTCTACTTTTTTTTTTTTTTTACTAATAGCCCAATTTCATAGCCTTAAGAGTGTGCATATCATGAATGCTTGGTCTTGTTGGATTTGTGAGAATCTACTGAATCTACTGGTACCTTGTTTCCCATGTAACAATAAGAAATATACTCAAAACCTGGATTAATCTATTTAGTCACATAGCACTACCATTATTCTGAACACCACTGTACATGAGTTTACACTTCCAGAGGCAGCAGAAGCAGGGGGGGTTGGAAGGCCATAGTACAATAAGTTGCAGTAATCCAGCCGTGTATTAACAAAGCATGGATCACAGTCTCAGTCTTTACATGATAAGTACCCTTTAACTTTTGCTGAAATCCACAAATGGAAAAACTTGACGATCAAGTTTCAACCTGTCATCAAATATTATGCCAAGATTTTTCACAGAAGACTGAATGTTCGGAGTGAAAGGGCCCAGAAATCCAGCAGAACAATCAGATAGACCACAACCACAATAATTTCACTCTTGTTTTCATTCAAATTCAAAAAATTTACAGTCATCCAAGTAGGGATGTCCCGATCCGATCACGTGATCGGAAATCGGGCCCGATCACGTGGTTTCAGACTTGATCAAAATCGGACGTTGCATCCCGATCAGGAATCCGATATAGATTTTATCCTCAATATTTTGATCAGCGCTATTTCAGGCTCATTATTCCAGATTAATGGGGCTTTCACGCGTCGGAAGCGTCAGAGGCGTGAGACGCTTTCCTATTTAGAGGCGTCAGAAGCGTCACTTTAGCTCGGCTTTTGACGTGACGCTTCTGACCGGAGCGCGCATTGCTGCTTGTCGGCAGGCGGACACGGTCAAAGTTCAACCCAATCTTTTTTCTTTTTTTTTTAATTGAACAAAAGAAAAAACATAAGTTCAACTGGACAGAGGTGGGGGGAGTTACGCACGCAAAGTTCTTTCGCAGAACTGCTGTTTGTGTGTTTACGCACTCAGCCTGACGCCTCGATGGAATGACAAGAGGATGATGGACACTTTCCCACCGAAACTCTTACTCAGTCATCCCTCCGTGCGCAACAGGACCCGGTGCTGACCAAGTCCTCTGGACGACGATCTGTCATCTGATTAACAAAAAGAAAAAAACAAATTGTCCTGTGATCGTTTGTCTGCAAAACGGAGTGAGAGATGGTGTGCACACGAGAGACGTGCACACTCATCACATTTAGGAGCGCGTCTTAAAGAGCTTCCGTCTTCATTCACGTTCACTGCGCTGCTCTGAACTTGTTGAACACTGATAAAGCATCAGAGGGGTACACTGAGGACTGTCAGGACACAAATGTAATGTTTTTTTTTTCATTTTACTTTTCAAGTTGACTTTTGAACTTTCGACGCTCTGAGCTGTGCCGTCGCTTCGCGCTGTCCAATAGCAACGACGCATCGGGCCAAAACACGGAAGAGTAGTGGCAGAAACCACTGATCTGTACAAATGGTAAATGGATTGCATTTATATAGCGCTTTTCCATCTGCATCAGACGCTAAAAGCGCTTTACAATTATGCCTCACATTCACCCCGATGTCAGGGTGCTGCCATACAAGGTGCTCACTACACACCGGGAGCAATAGGGGATTAAAGACCTTGCCCAAGGGCCCTTAGTGATTTTCCAGTCAGGCGGGGATTTGAACCACAGATCAGTGCAGAAATCACGTGTCTGAAGAAAAATCCTTGGAAATGTTTTTTGTTGTTGTTGTTTGTTACCTCAAAATTTCTGATTACTGTACGAGGGAGATGGTGGCGTAATGGTCTGCACGTTGGACTGGGACGCCAGCGATCTGGGTTCGCTTCCCGATCGCAGCCATGCTCCAAACTGGCACTCTTAACAACAGTGTTGGGGAGGAGTGAGAGACACGTGCGTGGGCCCTTCTGGAAACAAGGTTCATGCTTTCGTTGGCTACCCACGTTAAATATAATCCTCTTCTTCTTCTACTGTTTAAAAAAGTTTAGAACACTTGTAATTAAAATAGCTAAATCAATAAATGGTTCTTTAGAAACCTTTCATCTATAAATTAAAACCACCTGTTATTTCAGATTAGATCATTTCTTGTTCAACATACGGAACCTTTGACATTTTTAGACAAATAAAATAACATGGAAATTTGTACATTTTTTTTAAGTCTGGTAGATTATTACTTGATTGTTCAAGCTACCTCAAGGAGAAGTGTACTGTTTAAGTGATAAATAATAAAATATGGTGATTAAAATGAAATTATTATATATTTAGCATTTGTTCCTTCAGTTTTTTAAAGTATTGGATCTTGACTCGATATCGGCAGATACTCAAAATCAGATGACTCGGAATCGGATCGGGGCCAAAAAAACCTGATCGGGACATCCCTACATCCGAGACTTAACCTCAATTAAACAATCAATGTCTGCACAGAATCACTGAATATAGGTGTCAGGCGCAGATAAATCTGAACATCATCGGCATAGCAATGAAAAGGCAAATTATACTTCCTAAAAATTGGCCCTAATGGTAACATGTACAACAGGAAAAGAATTGGCCCAAGGACAGATCCCTGGAGAAACCCAGAGACAAGAGAAGCCGAGGATAAAGTGAAACCACCTAACTGCACAGAAAAATTCCAGTCAATCAAATAAGACTGGAACCATGAGAAAGTGGAGCCTGTAATGCCCACCCACTGTTCCACTCGTGCTAAAAGGATCCCATGATCTACGGTATTAAAAGTGGCTGTCAAATCCAGAGTCACTAACAATACTGGATTTCCTCAAAGGATTCAAGGATTCAAAGGAATTTTATTGTCATATGCACAGAAGAACATGTTCCCTGCACAATGAAATGTGTCTACTGCATTTAACCCATCCTAATTGCCAGTAGGAGCAGAAGTCGCCATTAGGCGCCCTGTTCCTGAGTCAACAGTTACCATTAGATCATTGAAAACTCTCAACAACACTGTCTCAGTACTCTGGCATGGTTTAAAACCAGACTGAAATTTCTCATAAATATCATTGGCCATCAAAAATGATTGAATGATTGAGAGAGAGAGAGAGCACGAGGGTGGGAGACAGAGGGAGAGGACTTCATTTTAAATTTTTACTGTAACACTTGCTTTGACAGTGTAAACATATGTTTCCCATGTCAATAAAGCTCCGTTGAAATTGAGGAGAGAGAGACAGAGAGAGAGGGAGAGAGAGACAGAGAGAGAGGGGGAGAGAGAAAGAGAGAGAGAGAGATAGACAGAAAGAGAGAGAGAGACAAACAGACAGACAGGCAGGGAGAGAGAGACAGAGAGAGTGCTGTCTTTCCTCTTTAATCTATAAAAATAAGGCTATAAAAGTCTATAAAAAAGTAAAATAAAATAAAAGTACTTAATTCTTTCACCAAAACATCAGATCTAGTCTTTCATCTTAGATACACCTTCTGGCAAATTGTAGCTGAACTTTCAGGTCTCCTTTTTAAGAAAATCCTCATATAAAATCAACAATGATGCTAATAATAATAATAATATTAAAGCAAACAGAGCTCTGGTATTGGATCCGAAAAGTATCGGTATCGGCAGATATCCAAATTCAGGTATCGGGATCAGATCGGAAGTGAAAAATTGTGGATCAGTGTATCCCTAGTACAAACACAGTATAGTGCTGAACCTCAGACATGACTAGAGCCCATTTTCTTCTCACTCAACTTAATTAACCAGAATGAGTCAGAAGCAACATTCACGACTTTAACATTCTTATGGGATTGGGAATCTCTCTCTCTCTCTCTCTCTCTCTCTCCTGCACTGTTGCTGGATGACTTCAGTGCTAACGTTCTGCTCATTACTTTAATGATGGTGTTGCAGCAGTGAGATTTGTGCTCCTGAGTGCAGTTTGTGTTTTAACACTGCAATTTTGGAAGAGCGAGAAATACCCGCACACATAAAGTGGTACAAACAGTGACAGAGAATCAAATAATATCAAAATCCCACACATGCATTATGGATGTGTGCTGCACCAAAACAACCAGCACCCTTTTCCCAAACGACTGAAATTCAAGGTGGACGAAACTCTGTGTCTGCATGCAATTGGTGACCACGCACGTAAGAGTTAACAAAGCTGGTTAAAGACTTGATGAGCAATATTTTTATGAAGTATCAGCATAACTCCCCACATAACTGTAATATAGATAAAGAGCAGATATATCCAACCCCAGCTCTCAGCTTTTGCTTTAGATGCATTATTCATGTGTGCCAATTTGGAGAAACCCTCCCAATGCTCCTGCAAGCACCAAAAGGAGAAGCATGACAGGCAGACTAGAAAGAAAGACGTCAGAGCCAGAGCATATGAAAAAGAGAAAGAACGGGGGGGGGGGGGGTTGAGCACTAGAAGAATGAACCAGAAACAGAAAGAGCAAAGGAGGAGCAGGGTTCGGTCTCGTAGTTGCAGTGTCGCACAACAGGATTTGAACTGAGTGAGGGAGACATGGCCTCACACTTTGTGATATTCCCAGCTCTGTCTGACTCATCTGCTCACAGCAGATTAATGACCATTTCTAAAGCTAAAGAGCGTTAACCCTGTCAAAGGTGCAGAGGGAGGCACACGGCCTGGAGCTCACAAAGGCCTTGTTAATTCTCACAGCCGCATGTGCGCTGCGGTACGTGTGCAGGTGCAAGTGTGCTGTCAGAACATGCAGGTGCAGATTCTGTTTCCACTCTTTCTCACTCTCCCTCCTTCTGTCTCTGCATCATCTGTTAATTGCATCCATGTTTCCCTGCCGTGTGAGCGCGTCGCACTTGAGACGCGAGGAAAAGGCGCGAGAAGAGAGCAATTAAGGGAAAATGCGTTTAGACAAATGAGATGTCATTTCCTCAGAGGCATCACATTGATGACAGCAGCACATCTGGATCAGATGTTTGACACACTTCATCTCACCACACTGCAGAGTTTTTGTTGCTTTGTACCTTGAATTTGTGTGGAAATGGTGATGATGATAATAATAATAGCACACGGTTACCACAACTACTGCTGGGATAGGCTCAAGCCCCCCCGCCCCGACCCTTAGCTGGCATAAGCGGTTGAACATGAGTGAGTGAGTGAGTGCGTGAGTTATCACAACTTGCAGCTTTAATTTCCATATACAATATCCAAATACAAACTACACTTGTTCCTTTTGTAAGTTTATTATTCAGCAAGATTCTTAATCCCCAAGTTGCTCCCAGCGTCGGCGTGTGAATGGGTGAATGTGGGGCATCATTGTAAAATTTGTGGTTAAATTTGTGTGTTAAAACTGATGTGTGTTAAAATTGATTTGTGTTAAAAGGGGAGGTGATGGTCTAGTAGTTAAGGTGTTGGGCTTGAGACCAGAAGATCCTTGGTTCAAATCCCCGCCTGAATGGAAAATCACTAAGGGGCCTTGGGCAAGGTCTTTAATGCTCCCAGTGTATAGTGAGCATAGTGAATGTGAGGCATAATTGTAAAGCGCTTTGAGCGTCTGATGCAGATGGAAAAGTGCTATATAAATGCAGTCCATTTACCATTCTATTTAAATTTACTTATTCCATTAGACAGACGTATGCGTGTGGGGGAGCGTATGTGGGAATGCGTGTTATCTTTTTGGTCTGCTTGCATACATGTGTGGTTTGTCATTGTGTCCGAGTCTCCCGGCAGGTGCCAGCCTTTGTGTGTATGTGGTCATGCATATGTGCATGAATGTCTTCTTCTTGTCCTTGGCTATGCGTAGTCTGTTTCTGTTGCGGCAGTGCATGTCAGGTTCTGTCAGTGGGCTCCGCCCTCTGTGATCGGGTGTGATTTCTCTTTCTCTCTGTTTCACTTTGATCCTCTTGTTAATTTTTGATCTTCTAGTATTATGGTTTCCTGTTAGTTCCAGATCCACGTTCACGCTCTGTGACTCAGGATTGTGCGCGCGTTTGGCTGGTGCTCATGGCTTGGGCCCTGCCTCTCACTTTGCATGTATGTCTTGGATTTCCTTTTTGCATTCATTATTTTTGTGATTTTGTTTTAGATTTATGATGTATTGCTTTTGCTGGTACTGAAGTTCTAATTTGATGATTACAGTCATTTAGAGTGCCTTGGGGCAACTGTTTGTTGTGATTTGGCGCTATATAAGAAAAAAGTTGATTGATTGATTGATTGTGGTCTCTTGTATGTTGTTTGTAATTTTCTGTTGGCTTGTTCTGCTCCGCCCTCTTGTGATCACCACACGTGTTCAATTAGTGAACAGGTATTTAAGTTGCCCATTTGTTTGTGCCAGGTCATTTCAAGTTCATTTCACTTTATTCACTGAAGGACATCACAGGACCCCTGCTGGACCCCCTGCAGTTTGTTTGCCAGGCAAACAGGTCAGTTGAGGATGCAGTCAACATGGTGCTGCTGGATGTAATGCAGACACATTACATCCTGCAGCACCTGGATTCTGCAGGGATGTACGTGAGGATCCTGGTCGTGGACTTCATCTTGGCGTTCAACACCATCCTCCCCGACATTCTCCAGCAAAAAACTCTCCAACCTCTCTGTGCCAACTCCCACCTGTCAGTGGATCTCCAACTTCCTGACTGACAGCACACAGCAGGTGAAACTGGGGAGCATCACATCTAGCACATGGACAATCAGCACTGGTGCCCCTCTGGGGGGTGTGCTCTCCCCACTGCTCTTCTTCCTCTACATGAACAACTGCACCTCAGGGAACCCCTCTGTTAAACTCCTGACGTTTGCAGATGATACTACCATCATTGGACTCATTCAGGACGGTGATGAGGCTGCATCCTGACAGGAGGTGGAACAGTTGGTCCTCTAGTGTGGTCAGAACAACCTGGAGCTGAACCCACTCAAGACTGTGGAGATGATATTGGATTTCAGGAGAACCCCCCCCCCCCCCATCCTCAACAACACTGTGTCTACTGTGAACACTTTCTGGTTCCTGGGATCCACCATCTCCCAAGATCTGAAGTGGATTTCCCATATAGACTCCATCAGGAAAAAGGCACAGCTGAGGATGTACTTCCTGAGACAGCTTAGGAAGTTTAACCTTCTCCAGGAACTGCTCATCATCTTTAACACTTCCATCATTTAGTCTGTCCTGTGCATCTCCATCTCCGTTTGGTTTCCCTCTGCCTCCAAACACGACAGGCACAGACTTCAACGAACTGTCAGGTCTGCAGAAAACAATCATCGGAGCCAGCCTGCCCTCCATCCATGACTTATACCGGTCCAGGAACAGGAAACCAGCTGGTAACATCTCTGCAGACCCCTCACACCCTGGACACACACTGTTGAAATTCCTCCCCTCTGGTCGACGTTACAGTTCTCTGTACGTCAAAACAGAGAGACACAGGAACAGTTTCTTTCCACAGGCCATCACACTGAACAATTTAATCTGCCAAAAAAAAACCCTCACAAATTCATATACCTCATGTACGACCTCAGTCTGTTTTGTCTGTTTGTCCTTTGCATACATTTTTTATTGCATATTTTATTTGCACATTTTTGTTGTGAATTATTTAGTGTATATTTATACATACTTGTACAGAGAGAATACAGTTCAACCGGAGTCAAATTCCTTGTATTCTTTGAAGCTACTTGGCGAATAAAGGCTATTCTGATGTTGTAGCACAAAGATGATGAGAAGCCATGACTTCCCAGCCAAAACCAGTACTTGGTTACAGCTGGCTGGTCTGGGACAACGCAGATGAAGGTTCTTGTG
This sequence comes from Thalassophryne amazonica, assembly GCF_902500255.1. Lineage (NCBI taxonomy): Eukaryota > Metazoa > Chordata > Actinopteri > Batrachoidiformes > Batrachoididae > Thalassophryne > Thalassophryne amazonica. The sequence continues at coordinate 83,468,350 of NC_047108.1, forward strand.
CAAACAGTGAGTGTGACTAGTGAAGGCCACTTGATCCTCCAGGAAGAATCCTAAATCCTTGGCCCTCCAAGCACAAATGGAATGCAAGATGTGTATTTATCAACTTTTACTAATTAGATATATTTGGGGTTTCATTTCTCAATTCTCTGTCTATCCATGCTGAAATTACTCTACCATAAGCCAAATTCAGGTCCAAAACAGCTTCCTTCATTTTTCTGTGACATATGTCATGGAAATCTATACCTGGATGCCTGCATGCTCTGGGAGACATGCCCACTGAGCTAGTGTATTATCTACGTAACCTGCCCACATGGTCTTTGGAAGAGTGATGGAGAGATGACAAGACCTGTTTTTAGGGCCACTTTTAACTCCTCACATTAACTCCTCACATTCACTCTTTGCAGGTTTGTAACATATGATGCTTTGAGACCAATTTCCTTTAGCTTCTCAGGTGAGATAAGTGGCCATTCACAGCATCACCTCTTGACTATGCTCGGTGTGTGTGTGCACGTAGGACAGGGAGGGGGAGCGGCGAGAATAAACCTGTGGGCTGCTTGAGTAGGACTGTTTAATCTGCTACCGTCTCCCCACAACGGAGCTCTGGGCTGTTAGACCTAACAGCTGGCTGTTTCTACACCCAAGCCCACATTACTGCTCTAAATACAGAACCAAACAAGCAACCATGCACTGCGGACATGTACTTAACTCACTATTTAACATCAATTTCACATTCAGTACTACACAATACAGCTCAGCCACATGTGAAATCAATGTCAATGATGCCACCACTACATCATTGTTTCTACTAAAGTTATCAAACAGAACAAACTGCCGGTGTTACTGCAATGGGCGTTGGCTTGCACTCGTCTGCCGAAGGATCTGTCAAACTGTGGCGCTGCTCTGAGGATTTGCCTGTCAGATTTGGCCTTATTTGTCAGTTTGCTGTGATTCTGCTCCCTCAGCTTTGCCATTTCGCCACTCGGATTTCTTCAGAGGGCTCCTGGGAGCTTCTCAAGAAGAATATGTGCCAGGCCTCATAGCAGATTTACATCAGGTCAGTCCTCACGAACACAGACAGAATGCTTAAACCAGACCAGGAACACTAGTTGTGAGGATTTAAACAGCCACGATAATCTCCTTGGGAGCCGTCACCACAAATCGAGCAAGGTTGTCAAAATGGGTCTAATTCTTCAAACTGCGATGACACATATTTTTAAAATGTTAAATCCTAAGATTTGATGACCCATTTACATGGAAAACTGTCAATCTGCATCACTTAGGATTGTTTTATATGACATCACACCGTACAATTTGCATAGTCAGTGGATGTCCTGATTGTAGCACTTGAGAAACTGAATGTGTGAATCAAAGTGTCTGGGTTTCCGACTGTCCTAGATTAAGATGAAAGGGGCATTTACACAAGCATGCCGTTGCTTCACGACACAGGTCGTGATGTGTTGTGCTGGAGAGTAAACTCGTCTTTAACAGGTGCAGACAGGACGCCAGAGGGGTGCCGGTGCGTGCTATTGCACACAGAGAATTTTGAAATGTTCAAAAAAATCTTTCACGCACAAATGTCGTGCTATGTGGCGCAATCTAATCTCCAACACGACGTGCAGCTCGTCAAGTAGAGTAAACAAGCAGTGAAAAGAGCGAGTGGTGATGTCAGCAGATTGTATCAGAGCGCACCTTGTCTGAAGGATTATTACAAGAAGTTAAATCTGTTATAAACATACTTTAATAGCTGCATACAAGAAGGAAAGAACATGCAACTGTTTTATGAAGCCATGATAATGTAAACATGACAAATAATTACCTTTTCAAACAGCTCAAATTGTTAGGCGCGCGCGAACGGCTCCAGCTGCAGCCTCCTCTGTGATTCAGGAAGTGATTAGAGCCATTTTCAACAGCCAATTTGCAGAAAAAAATTATTAATCTGCCACAAAATAATTATTTTATATACGCAGTGTCCAACACAGAGCACATGGCAGCTGCTAGAACAAAGAACGATGTCCAGCTGTGAACATAGCAGGTGGGATCGTCACAACGACGTTCGTGCTATTGCGTGAAGCAAAGGCATGCTCGTGTCAGTGCACCTTAAAGGCCCACTGACAGTGGCAAACACTGTTTTTTGTACATGATGGCCATGAAGGTATTGTTGCCTCACAACAGGGACTGTGTTTTGGTTCCACTGAAAATCTGTGCCTTTTTGTGGGTGACTTGCACGTTCCCACTGGAATATGGAGTTGGTGGACATATTGGATCAAACCGTTTCCCCACTGCTTGCCATTCGGGTGGAAACCGGTGTGATACTAACGTGGATGAGGCATCATACATCTATAACATGACCAGTTATCCAAAATGTCCATCCATCCATCCATTTTCTTCCGCTTTATCTGGAGTCGGGTCGCGGGGGCAGCAGCTCAAGCAAAGCCGCCCAGACCTCCCAATCCACACACACCTCCCCCAGCTCCTCCGGGGGAACCCCAAGGCGTTCCCAAGCCAGCTGAGAGATGTAGTCCCTCCAGCGTATCCTGGGTCTTCCACGGGGCCTCCTCCCAGTGGGACGTGCCCGGAACACCTCTCCAGCGAGGCATCCAGGGGGCATCCGGAAAAGATGCCCAAGCCACCTCAACTGACTCCTTTCGACGTGGAGGAGCAGCGGCTCGACTCCGAGCTCCTCCTGAGTAAATATCACAAAAAATCAGTATTGCAATTACAACTACTAAAGCCCCAACAGTAACACCGCAAGAAGGTTATAGGTTTGACTCAAACCCAAAGCCCTTCTATGCAGAATTTGCCTGGTTTCTACATGCCTGCAAAGAGTTACCCTCACTCTATATCCTCCCCCAGTCCAAAAACCTATTTTATGGTTTTATAATTACAGCTTAGGACTCATTACAGCTTGGGACTCCGACAAGGGCAGTCGCATCTCCTCCACTCTCCCTTATCTCTCTGCCTTTAACCTTCAAGTCCCTACTTCACCAGACTGTGAATTCCTCAAAACTATATTAGATTCTGGATCTATTGGACTTCTATTGGATTAACCATGGAATTGATCAGCTGGTCTCTGAAAGCTATTGACACCATTTTTTCTACAAGAAGGTCAGGACGGGGGGATCATACCTGCCCAGATGGAACGTATCCTGCGGGCTATGTCCTCGACTCCTGGGGTTCTTGGCGTGTTGCATGCTTGGTGCCCTTCTCCGTTGAGGATGTCAAGGATTTATTCATTTTTGGTCTCATGGCAGCAGGGCTGGTACTTTTTGGCTTATGTGCTGCCCTGATCTACTGGAAAATTGGCAAGACGGCGGCATCAAGAACCGCGGCCCCTCGCTTGTCCGTCATGATTAACGAGGTTGGCAAGGCAGTGCATTCTCAGACTGCGTTGACTCTTGAACACAGACGCAATTTGGATGACACCTTGGAGCTGATGCGTGCCTTGCAGTTGAAGCTGAAGGTTTCGGAGGCCGGTGAATATTCTTAATTCATAATTGGGAATATTCTTTATTCATAATTGGAACTGTTAAAAAGTGTTTTTCACTGCTCAGCTGCAACACTCCAGGCTTATCTAGCCTCAAGGACAATTGCCCACTATTTACCTCCAATCAATCAATCAATTTTATTTATATAGTGCCAAATCACAACAAACAGTTGCCCCAAGGCGCTTTATATTGTAAGGCAAGGCCATACAATAATTATGTAAAAACCCCAACGGTCAAAACGACCCCCTGTGAGCAAGCACTTGGCGACAGTGGGAAGGAAAAACTCCCTTTTAACAGGAAGAAACCTCCAGCAGAACCAGGCTCAGGGAGGGGCAGTCTTCTGCTGGGACTGGTTGGGGCTGAGGGAGAGAACCAGGAAAAAGACATGCTGTGGAGGGGAGCAGAGATCAATCACTAATGATTAAATGCAGAGTGGTGCATACAGAGCAAAAAGAGAAAGAAACACTCAGTGCATCATGGGAACCCCCCAGCAGTCTAAGTCTATAGCAGCATAACTAAGGGATGGTTCAGGGTCACCGCAGTGAAGCCGGGAGTTGGAGCTTCACTGCAGATCCACCCAGTCTTTCATGTGTCCAGGATCAAGCCTCACCACACCTCGCCCCTCTGTGCTCCCGGACCGGCACCGCCTCCTGCCCGGATCATTGACGGGGAGCCGGCTTGGACGGTGCGCCGGCTCCTGGACGCCCGTCGGATTGGCCGGGGGTTCCAGTATTTGGTGGACTGGGAGGGGTATGGACCCGAAGAATGCTCCTGGGTGAAGAGGAGCTTCATCCTGGATCTGGCCCTCCTGGCCGATTTCTACCGTCGACACCCGGACAAGCCTGGTCGGGCGCCAGGAGGCGCCCGTTGAGGGGGGGTCCTGTTGTGTGGGCCGCCAGAAGAGGAGGTACTGCTGGCCCACCACCAGAGGGCGCCCTGCCTGAAGTGCGGGCTTCAGGCACGAGAGGGCGCTGCCGCCACGGACACAGCCGGGAGTGACAGCTGTCTCTCATTATTTCCTGACAGCTGTCACTCATTCTTCATCATCTCACTCCATAAAACCCAGACGTCATCTCCACCTCATCGCCGAGATATCGTACTTCTATGGAGGTAACTTTCTCTGCCTGTATTAATTGATTCCAAGAGCTATTGTGTTGCAGCTGTCAACCAGAGGACCGGCGTGGGTCGCGACTGTTTCGTCCTACGTCCCGTCAGATAAGTGGTACTCAGACGCTGCACGAGTGTGTGTTAGAGGTGGAGGTGGAATTCCCACCGTTGTTGTTACGGGGTGTACACACACCCACACTTGACTGTCTTTGCTCTTCGCCAGCAGTACCAGATCCGACAGTCGGGGACGGTGATCACCTGGGAATTCGGGACTTGGCGGCTCCAGTATTCACCAGGTTCGGTGGCGGCGGAAATCGTGTGGTTCCGGCTCTTCTCAGGACAGACGTCTTCTATCCTCGAGCCTGCCCACACGTCACCTTTGTGGATTGACTATTATCAGATTCTGAGATTATCTGTGTATTTGTTGTGCACCTTCACAACATTAAATTGTTACTTTTTTGGCTCATCTATTGACCGTTCATTTATGCCCCCTGTTGTAGGTCCGTGTCACTACACTTTCACAACACCAAGATTTCTCACAGTATTACTAGAGGTCAGGGTAATGCCATCCAGAGTAAGGATCTGGTTAGACACCATGTTTCTAAGATTTGTTGGGCCAAGTACAATAACTTCAGTTTTATCTGAGTTTAAAAGCAGGAAATTAGAGGTCATCAATGTCTTTATGTCTGTAAGACAATCCTGCAGTTTAGCTAATTGGAACCGAACCTTGTGGAACTCCATAATTAACCTTAGTCTGTGAAGAAGATTCCCCATTTACATGAACAAATTGTAATCTATTAGATAAATATGATTCAAACCACCGCAGCGCAGTGCCTTTAATACCTATGGCATGCTCTAATCTCTGTAATAAAATTTTATGGTCAACAGTATCAAAAGCAGCACTGAGGTCTAACAGAACAAGCACAGAGATGAGTCCACTGTCTGAGGCCACAAGAAGATCATTTGTAACCTTCACTAATGCTGTTTCTGTACTATGATGAATTCTAAAACCTGACTGAAACTCTTCAAATAGACCATTCCTCTGCAGATGATCAGTTAGCTGTTTTACAACTACCCTTTCAAGAATTTTTGAGAGAAAAGGAAGGTTGGAGATTGGCCTATAATTAGCTAAGATAGCTGGGTCAAGTGATGGCTTTTTAAGTAATGGTTTAATTACTGCCACCTTAAAAGCCTGTGGTACATAGCCAACTAATAAAGACAGATTGATCATATTTAAGATCGAAGCATTAATTAATGGTAGGGCTTCCTTGAGCAGCCTGGTAGGAATGGGGTCTAACAGACATGTTGATGGTTTGGATGAAGTAACTAATGAAAATAACTCAGACAGAACAATCAGAGAGAAAGAGTCTAACCAAATACCGGCATCACTGAAAGCAGCCAAAGAGAACGATATGTCTTTGGGATGGTTATGAATAATTTTTTCTCTAATAGTTAAAATTTTATTAGCAAAGAAAGTCATGAAGTCATTACTAGTTAAAGTTAAAGGAATACTCGGCTCAATAGAGCTCTGACTCTTTGTCAGCCTGGCTACAGTGCTGAAAAGAAACCTGGGGTTGTTCTTATTTTCTTCAATTAGTGATGAGTAGTAAGATGTCCTAGCTTTACGGAGGGCTTTTTTATAGAGCAACAGACTCTTTTTCCAGGCTAAGTGAAGATCTTCTAAATTAGTGAGACGCCATTTCCTCTCCAACTTACGGGTTATCTGCTTTAAGCTGCGAGTTTGTGAGTTATACCACGGAGTCAGGCACTTCTGATTTAAAGCTCTCTTTTTCAGAGGAGCTACAGCATCCAAACTTGTCTTCAATGAGGATGTAAAACTATTGACGAGATACTCTATCTCACTTACAGAGTTTAGGTAGCTACTCTGCACTGTGTTGGTATATGGCATTAGAGAACATAAAGAAGGAATTGTATCCTTAAACCTAGTTACAGCGCTTTCTGAAAGACTTCTAGTGTAATGAAACTTATTCCCCACTGCTGGGTAGTCCATCAGAGTAAATGTAAATGTTATTAAGAAATGATCAGACAGAAGGAAGTTTTCAGGGAATACTGTTAAGTCTTCAATTTCCATACCATAAGTCAGAACAAGATCTAAGATATGATTAAAGTGGTGGGTGGACTCATTTACATTTTGAGCAAAGCCAATTGAGTCTAATAATAGATTAAATGCAGTGTTGAGGCTGTCATTCTCAGCATCTGTGTGGATGTTAAAATCGCCCACTATAATTATCTTATCTGAGCTAAGCACTAAGTCAGACAAAAGGTCTGAAAATTCACAGAGAAACTCACAGTAACGACCAGGTGGATGATAGATAATAACAAATAAAACTGGTTTTTGGGACTTCCAATTTGGATGGACAAGACTAAGAGTCAAGCTTTCAAATGAATTAAAGCTCTGTCTGGGTTTTTGATTAATTAATATGCTGGAATGGAAGATTGCTGCTAATCCTCCGACTCGGCCCGTGCTACGAGCATTCTGGCAGTTAGTGTGACTCGGGGGTGTTGACTTATTTAAACTAACATATTCATCCTGCTGTAACCAGGTTTCTGTAAGGCAGAATAAATCAATATGTTGATCAATTATTATATAATTTACTAACAGGGACTTAGAAGAGAGAGACCTAATGTTTAATAGACCACATTTAACTGTTTTAGTCTGTGGTGCAGTTGAAGGTGCTATATTATTTTTTCTTTTTGAATTTTTATGCTTAAATAGATTTTTACTGGTTATTCCAGAGGAATTTATTCAGGCCTTGGTGAGATTATTCGGCTCCATTCTTATCTCAACCCACAAAGACAATAACTGACTTACACATGGACTGAAGCATGCTCCAGTTTCTCCTTTTACCTCTCTTCCTGCCCCCCCCCCCCCCCCCCCGCGGCAGGCCCCCGTTCTTCCCAAGCTGGCAGGCGGTGTGACTTCAGTTGCAGCAGCTACCAACACACTCACATCGCCTCAATTTGGAAAACGGACTGTTTCAAGTTTAGTGCACATAAACAATATCAAATGTATATGTGTTGTCCTAATTCTGACGTGTGTCATTATTACAGTAAACAAGTAATGATTGTGGATTAACTGCTGTATGTATGTGGAATGTGAGTGCGGAAATCTCATTGTTTGTAATGACAATAATAAAAGCTATCTATCTATCTATCTATCTATCTATCTATAACTGACTATAAATTGCCTGTAGGTGTGAATGGTTGTCTGTCTTTGTCGAGTGCTGGTGTGAAGTGCAAAGGTCTCAAACTACTCTCAGCACTATTTATTATTAAATGCAACTCTGTGTCATGATTGTGCTTCTGGGTTGTACATTTAACCATCATAAGGCTTCTCTGGTGTTTCCTGCAAGGACATTTTTCTTAGCAGCCATGTTCTTTTCAGTTGTCATTATCTCAGGCAATCACGAGATGCTATGAACTGTGAATAATGACCTCAACCGATCATGGTCCCCAACATTATTAGCAGTCACCACTGGTAAATCTTTAATGGCAGGAGAAAAAGTGGAATGTTGTCTTTCTTATTAAAGGATAGAGGAAGAAAATGTTGAACTGTGCTGTTTTTTCTTGACTCCTACAGTTTTTTCCCCCAAACTTCACAAAATGTTACACACTGTTTGAATTGAGCAACACAAAAGCTTTCAAATGGATTTTGGACCTGTTTTCCTGTTTTGCTAAAATTTGGCTTATTTCAATAAATCTGCATAGCACATTGGTGAACATGATCAATGTGGACGTATGAAAAAACTAACACATGAACTGACCTGATGAGGGTGCTATAACCACCATAGTAGACCTTTCGCAAAAACATCTGAGCTCTGAGGCCTAGAATTAAAATTCTTTGTGATATGGATTTCTTGGATGGTGCTGCATCTAACCACAGAGGCGATGCCAAATTTGAATGGGTGAGGCTTATTTGACTAAATCTGCTATAGTTCATAAATGAATTACTCTATTGAAATCAAAATTGGTGAATTTTATCACTATGGACTTCCGCAAAAAATGACACACCAACTGATGTGATGGGGTTGATATAACCATCATGGTACATTTAGGCAATAACTACTGCATGGAGCCACCAGCCAGAAAGAGAACAGGAAGGCCAGAGAGGAGGATGATGGATGATGTATGATGGGACATATAGATAGTCAAAGTGAGAGATGCAGGGGACAGGGTGAGGTGGATTATTAACCATGGCAAACCTGAATGGGAGCCAACGACAGGACACAAAATGTTTTATGGCACTCATTAGATTTTAATGCCTTTATATGTGTCTGCCATGCCTGCAATTTTCAAAGGTCAAATTATGGAAAAGGTATTTAGAGCCTGTCAATTACCACTTATGGCTATATTTATTATTATTTGTTTTGTTGTTGTACCAGCTGTATGGCTTGGACTTTTATTGTGAATGTTCAGGATGGAAGGTGTGTGTATCTCTTTGTGTTATTTGACTATGCCTTCAGCATACAAAATTTTGTCCGTCCCTGGTTACACAACAAATCCTTCATCCTTCAGCCTTTATCCTGTTGCAGCACAGAAAAAGAAAACATGACTTAAATATGTACATGGTTTGCATATAATCAGAATGTGTTCAAAAACATAATTTTCTCATGTATCTCAATTGGAAACATAAGAGAATTATGATGTTTGGACACATTATGATTATGTGCAACCAATTTACATACTGTAATTATGCCTTCAAGCAGCACTACAATCTGTATGTCACGGCCATGGGTGTGGACATGAAGCCGGACACGAGGAAAGTAGCACTATTGCTACCATTAGCAGGGTCACAGGCCATTGAAGAGTTTAACACGTCCGTGTTTGACTCGCCAGATGACAAAGATGAGTTGGATGTTGTGTTTGTGCTTGTTCTGTTAGACCTCAGTGCTGCTTTTGATACTGTTGACCATAAAATTTTATTACAGAGATTAGAGCATGCCATAGGTATTAAAGGCACTGCGCTGCGGTGGTTTGAATCATATTTATCTAATAGATTACAATTTGTTCATGTAAATGGGGAATCTTCTTCACAGACTAAGGTTAATTATGGAGTTCCACAAGGTTCTGTGCTAGGACCAATTTTATTCACTTTATACATGCTTCCCTTAGGCAGTATTATTAGACGGCATTGCTTAAATTTTTCATTGTTACGCAGATGATACCCAGCTTTATCTATCCATGAAGCCAGAGGACACACACCAATTAGCTAAACTGCAGGATTGTCTTACAGACATAAAGACATGGATGACCTCTAATTTCCTGCTTTTAAACTCAGATAAAACTGAAGTTATTGTACTTGGCCCCACAAATCTTAGAAACATGGTGTCTAACCAGATCCTTACTCTGGATGGCATTACCCTGACCTCTAGTAATACTGTGAGAAATCTTGGAGTCATTTTTGATCAGGATATGTCATTCAATGCGCATATTAAACAAATATGTAGGACTGCTTTTTTGCATTTACGCAATATCTCTAAAATTAGAAAGGTCTTGTCTCAGAGTGATGCTGAAAAACTAATTCATGCATTTATTTCCTCTAGGCTGGACTATTGTAATTCATTATTATCAGGTTGTCCTAAAAGTTCCCTGAAAAGCCTTCAGTTAATTCAAAATGCTGCAGCTAGAGTACTAACGGGGACTAGAAGGAGAGAGCATATCTCACCCATATTGGCCTCTCTTCATTGGCTTCCTGTTAATTCTAGAATAGAATTTAAAATTCTTCTTCTTACTTATAAGGTTTTGAATAATCAGGTCCCATCTTATCTTAGGGAACTCAAAGTACCATATCACCCCAATAGAGCGCTTCGCTCTCAGACTGCAGGCTTACTTGTAGTTCCTAGGGTTTGTAAGAGTAGAATGGGAGGCAGAGCCTTCAGCTTTCAGGCTCCTCTCCTGTGGAACCAGCTCCCAATTCAGATCAGGGAGACAGGCACCCTCTCTACTTTTAAGATTAGGCTTAAAACTGTCCTTTTTGCTAAAGCTTATAGTTAGGGCTGGATCAGGTGACCCTGAACCATCCCTTAGTTATGCTGCTATAGACTTAGACTGCTGGGGGGTTCCCATGATGCACTGAGTGTTTCTTTCTCTTTTTGCTCTGTATGCACCACTCTGCATTTAATCATTAGTGATTGATCTCTGCTCCCCTCCACAGCATGTCTTTTTCCTGGTTCTCTCCCTCAGCCCCAACCAGTCCCAGCAGAAGACTGCCCCTCCCTGAGCCTGGTTCTGCTGGAGGTTTCTTCCTGTTAAAAGGGAGTTTTTCCTTCCCACTGTTGCCAAGTGCTTGCTCACAGGGGGTCGTTTTGACCGTTGGGGTTTTTATGTAATTATTGTATGGCCTTGCCTTACAATATAAAGCGCCTTGGGGCAACTGTTTGTTGTGATTTGGCGCTATATAAATAAAATTGATTTGATTTGATTTGTTTCATAAATTTGATGTCCACTGCACACCAAAGAAGAACGAGACATATGAAAGATACATGTTTAGATCTTACATCTAAAGGCTCAGACGTGCAACTTTGGTACACGTGAGAGACCAAATAATTTTTGGCGTGGACAATAAGAAGCTGCGTTAAAGACTGTTATGTGAGTCGGACCTGACGCTTGATAGAGCCATAAAAATATACCAAGCAAGCAAAATATCCCAAAAGCATATGAGGACGTTTGGAGATGTATCGACTGCATTGGCGCACACTAGTGATGGAACAGCTACAGCAGATGGTGCAGTGTCATTCCAAGGGAGGCGCCGCAAACCAGAGGTGGGAAGAAGTTGCTGCCAAGTCATTCTCAAGTCATCAATCATCATGTCCCAAGTCAAGTCTCAAGTCAGCTTGCAAACAATTGGTGGTCATTAAGATTCAGACTTTACTTGGGACTTGCTGATTTATGACTTGAGTGACTTGATGGTGACTTCGTCCCACCTCTGCCACAACCACACCAGGACTGCACAGTGGACCAACGATGCAACATTCACCTGCAAATGCTGTGGGTCACAGCACAAACCGAGACAGTGCCCAGCCTTTGACAAAGTATGCTCCAAATGTCATGGAAAGAACCGTTTGCCAAACAATGCTTTTCAAAAGCATAGGAAGGAAAGCAAGCCAAGTCTGTAAATGTGATTGAGGATACAGACTTAAGTGACATGTTGTATGGCTGGGGGGCCTGGCTGCCTTTTTGTTTCTGTCTTTTGTTTTTCCTTCCAGGTGGCTTGCATTTGGGACTGAGTGGCTGTGTTGCTGAGGTTATCAGGACCTCACCCTGATCACCTGCGGCTCGTCAGGACTCACAGCTGAGGTGCATCTATATGGATTGGAACATGGTGGCATTTAAGACTGGAGTATACAGTGTGTATTTGCCAGAGACTCGACCTTGTGACCAGACGGGTGAGATCGTCGTCTCGGGAGCCATCTCATCATCAGTGGATGCAGAGAACATCCAGGGTTTGATGCACGGTCTGTGAAAGAGGAGGGGGTGAGGTCTCACGCTCGTCAGCACACTTCCTGAGGTACGTTAGATTTTGTGACTAACATTTATACAGTCAGTAAATGTGGTGTCCCTCACACCTTTATTATATTGAGCTGTATGTTAGTCATGTATCGGCTTCCACTGCAGTGGAGTTTTGTGAACTGGATGTTCCATGCCTGCAGGTTGGGAAGCTGATTAGTAATCAAGCCAGGAAGTGTTTGCTGTTTGTACACCTTTAAGTGTTCTCTCTGTGTGTAGAGTGTGGACTCACATAATGGTTCCTTCTTTCACAGACTCGGTTTGTTGCGGCCACCTGGGGGGTGTCGGCGGGGTCCTTGGGTCCGAACAGCTTCTGGCTCCGGACCGTTAGCGCTGCTGGGAGCGCACCACGCCAGACCGCACTTTGTTATTTTTGTATCACTGTTATGTATTAAATTCAGTTAGCCTTTGTACCGTGCTCTGCTTATTTCATACTGGGTCCTTCAAACGCTGGTCGGTTCTCCGAGCTGCGTCCGACACATAACATGACACTTTCTTTGTAGGCATTGTTAACTGTGTAGATGAGCCACAAAAAGTGAACAGCATTGTCAAAGATGACAAATGGATACCTCCTTTACTGGTCAATGGCACTATAGTTACAATGAGACTGGACACAGGTGCAAAAGCAAATTGTATAGGTATGTCAGACATAAGAGATATGCAGATAAAACCACAAATACGTAGCAGCTCTGAACTAAAAGACTACAATGGGCAGCCTATTCAGTGTTTAGGCACTTGTAGTAAAAATATTACTGTCAAAAGCAAAGCGCACCATGTACTGTTTTCAGTTGCGAACCAAGGATGTGAATCACTTTTGGGTGACAAGTTGTGTGAAGAACTAGAGCTAGTGAAAAGAGTGTACTGTAATGGTGCAAAGCCAAGCACATCACCAGACTCTGTAGACTCAATACAGCACTTTACAGATGTGTTTAAAGGGTTTGGTACTGTTAGATAATATCTGTGCTAAGTCCTTATTTTATGTTAGTTATTAAGTATTTGCTTTTGCTATCTGATTTGAAGTCTCTGGGATCTGGTTTAACATTTAAACATAAGAGTTAATTTTTACTTCCATCATTTATGTCTAAGTTTTAGATACAGGGAGGGCTCCCCCTATCTGTGAGAGCCAGTAACATTAGAAATGTCAGATTAAACTACACCCATTGTAAACAGCCACATTGTATAAAAAGTGTTGTATGACCCATTTTCTGGGCTTTTCACAAGATGGACACTGTCTATGAGTTTCCCGGTCCGGTTTTCATAGTGACCTTTAATATTTCCAAAATGAGGAATACAATGGTTTGGTTCTTGGAAACCAGGAAAATTACAGTACACTGCCCTTCACGTACAAAATCCAGCTCAAAGAAGGTGCACAGCCAGTTATACACACACCACGCAGAGTGTCAGAACCACTACGCAAAGCCCTTAAGAAAGAGCTAGACAGAATGACCAAACTAGGTGTGATCAGGAAAGCTAAAGAGCCGACAGATTGGGTCAACTCAATGGTAGTCACCAAGAAGAAGAATGGAGAGTTGAGAACACGTAGGGACCCAAAAGATCTAAATGAGAATATAAAGCGAGAGTACTACCAAATACCCACATGTGACGAAATCATCAGTGAAATGGCAGGAGCGACTTACTTCACAAAGTTTGATGCATCACAAGGCTTCTGGCAGTTAAAACTAGATGAAAGCAGTACGAAGTTGTGTACCTTTAATACACCATTTGGGAGGTATTGCTATCGCCGACTGCCATTCGGGATAAAGTCAGCTCCAGAAATATTTCACAGAGCTATGGAAGAAATCATTGAGGGCTTGGAAGGAGTTCAAGTCTACATTGATGACATCATCATTTGGGGCTCTACCCTCCAAGAGCACAATCAAGACTTTGCAAAGTGCTACAGCACATCCAAAAGTACAGACTAAAACAAGTGTGAGTTTGGAGTACAGGAAATACTCTTAATTGGAGATAAATTTACAGCTCTAGGTGTTGAACCAGACCAAGAGAAAATAAAGGCGATGCTGAACATGCCTACAACAACAGACAAGACAGTTGTGTTGCGCATTATGGGGATGGTCAACTTTATTGGTAAATTCATTCCCAATCTCACTGCAAAGAGATCTTGCATTCGTGAACTGTTGCACAATGACTGTGACTTTAAATGGACCACAAAACATGAGAACATGAGTGGCAAAAGCTTAAAAAGACACTAACCATAGCACCTGTCTCAGCTTTCTATGACCACAACAAAAAGATCAAAGTGTCAATGGATGCTTTGAAAGATGGCATTGGTCCGTTCTCCTTCAAGCCGTGGGCGAGCACTGGAAACCTGTGACCTATGCATCTAGGTCTTTGACCAACTCGGAATGCAAGTATGCCCAGATAGAAAAGGAGTGTTTGGGTGTGGCCTATGGTTTACAGCATTTGACCACTGACCACTGGTGTCCATAATCAAGAAAAAAAAAAAAAAACCTAAATGAAATGTCTCCAAGGATCCAATGCTTAATGAATGCAAAGCTACGACTTTGAACTCATTTATACACTTTAAAAAAAACTTGATTCTTGCTGACACTCTCTCCAAAATACCTGAGCGCAACTGTTAGCACAACTGATGAGGACATTGAATGTCATGTGAACATGGTGTCTACAACGTTGCCTGTGTCAGACACAAAGTCAAAACAAATAGTAGGGGCTACCAGACAGGACACACAACACAACCTGAGTATCATTCACAACACTAAGGAGGGGTCACCTGCTGGTTCATGTCCACAGTTTTACCATGTTTGTGGTAACCTGAGCTCTGTGGATGGACTACTACTCAAAACGGGGAGGATCATTATCCTGGAGACTTTGAGATCAGATGTGCTTTACAGGATTCATGAGGGCCATCTGGAGATTGAGAAGTGTAAAAGGAGACCGAGGGAGTGAGTCTACTGACCCGGTCTAAACAAAGACATTGAGACATTAGTAAGCAAATGTGAAACATGTCAAAAACACAGGAGTAAGCAAACAAAAGAGCCAATGGTGGAAATGGAGTTGCCAATTCCACCCTGGCAAAAAGTGGGAATGGACTTATTCCATCTCAAAAGTAAAGACTATCTTGTACTAATTGACTATTACTCAAACTATCCAGAAATGGGTTTGCTAACAAGCATGTCATCAGCATGTGTCATAACACACGCTAAATCCATCTCTGCCAGGCACGGCATTATAGTCTATGACAATAGTCAGTGACTATAGTCAGCGACAATGGACCATGTATTAGTGGCAGCGAATGACAAATCTTTACAGAGCAATGTGACTTTCATCATGTCACATCAAGTCCACACTATGCACAATGAAATGGACAAGCAGAAAAATGAGTTCACATTCTGAAACAGCTTCTAAAGAAAGCATCAGACAGAATCTCAGATCCATACCTAGCTCTTCTGAGCTACCGAGCATCCGATGGATGGAATACAAAGGGTACTGTGTTACAGGAAGTGGCACCGCGATCCTTCATGGTGCAGACTGAGGATGGTCAAACTCTCAGGTGTAACAGACGCAGTCTCCTAAAAACACCAACAACAACCAATGTGCCCAATGGAGGTCACAAAGGACTGCCTGTTACGACTCCACCGACAGACTGTAACACAAAAACTTTACCATAACAACCTGATCTAAGACGGTCAACTCGAGAAATAAAGCGACTGGACAGACTCAACTCAAGAATAAACACAGAAGGAGATAAATTTGTTTAATTCACTTATTGGACAATTTTTGTTACCAGCATGTTCCTAAGTTGACTTGGTTTGTTGCCAGATATTGTTTCATGCTTTTTGATTAAAAATAACAATAATAATAATAATTTTCCTCTGTTTAATACAGTATTTATCTTCAAAGGGGATGTGATGATCAGTTGTAATTATACGAGGTCTGTCAATAAAGTATAGGTCCTTTTTATTTTTTTCAAAAACTATATGGATTTCATTCATATGTTTTTACGTCAGACATGCTTGAACCCTCGTGCGCATGTGTGAGTTTTTCCACGCCTGTCGGTGACGTCATTCGCCTGTGAGCACTCCTTGTGGGAGGAGTCGTCCAGCCCCTCGTCGGAATTCCTTTGTCTGAGAAGTTGCTGAGAGACTGGCGCTTTGTTTGATCAAAATTTTTTCTAAACCTGTGAGGCACATCGAAGTGGACACGGTTCAAAAAATTAAGCTGGTTTTCGGTGAAAATTTTAACGGTTGATGAGAGATTTTGAGGTGATACTGTCGCTTTAAGGACTTCCCACGGTGCGAGACGTCGCGCAGCGCTCTCAGGGGCCGTCGTCAGCCTGTTTCAAGCTGAAAACCTCCACATTTCAGGCTCTATTGATCCAGGACGTCGTGAGAGAACAGAGAAGTTTCAGAAGAAGTCCGTTTCAGCATTTTATCTGGATATGCCACTGTTAAAGGAGATTTTTTTAAATGAAAGACGTGCGGATGGATTGCAGCGTCGGCTCGCAGCCGCTGCGACGCTCCGCCACAGGAAAAACACCTCCGTTGGAAGCCTTAAGGACAAGTTGGAACATGTCCAGCTGTTAAACAATTTCTCATATACTCACTCCACTGAAAGCCATCAAAAGCCGCCTGGATTTTACAAATGGTTATCAAATGGTTTTTCCTGTGCCGCCGCACATTAAAAAAATCTCCTTTAACACGTCTCGCACCGTGGGAAGTCCTTAAAGCGACAGTATCACCTCAAAATCTCTCATCAGCCGTTAAAATTTTCACCGAAAACCAGCTTAATTTTTCGAACCGTGTCCACTTCGATGTGCCTCACAGGTTTAGAAAAAATTTTGATCAAACAAAGCGCCAGTCTCTCAGCAACTTCTCAGACAAAGGAATTCCGACGATGGGCTGGACGACTCCTCCCACAAGGAGTGCTCACAGGCGAATGACGTCACCGACAGGCGTGGAAAAACTCACGCATGCGCACGAGGGTTCAAGCATGTCTGAAGTAAAAACATATGAATGAAATCCATATAGTTTTTGAAAAAAATAAAAAGGACCTATACTTTATTGACAGCCCTCATATGTGTTCCCACACCACTGAGGACTGTATTGGTAATGTGAACGGTAGAACAATGTGTGATGGCTGCAGGTTTTGTTATTAAACACAGGTGCCTTTTATTTTTTGGCAAATATAAGAAGCCTCATCCTTCGTCCTTCAAACATGAACACGGCATCTACGATTACTTCAGCTTTGTAGGATCAAGTGATGTGTGAGCTAAAAACTGCAGTTGCTGTTTTCACGTTCAGGGGTTTCAATGGTTACCATCATCCGTCGCAAATGTCAGGCTGCTTTAGAAGATGCAAAGGCATGTGCTGTTGACGCTACATTCTCAAAACTATTATGTTCAAACTGCTTTCTTAGAAATCCTGTGAATCACTAAACTAGCATTTAGTTGTATAACCACAGTTTTTCATGATTTCTTCACATCTGCGAGGCATTAATTTTGTTGGTTTGGAACCAAGATTTTGCTCGTTTACTAGTGTGCTTGGGGTCACTGTCTTGTTGAAACACCCATTTCAAGGGCATGTCCTCTTCAGCATAAGACAACATGACCTCTTCAAGTATTTTGACATATCCAAACTGATCCATGATACCTGGTATGCGATATATAGGCCCAACACCATAGTAGGAGAAACATGCCCATATCATGATGCTTGCACCACCATGCTTCACTGTCTTCACTGTGAACTGTGGCTTGAATTCAGAGTTTGGGGGGTCGTCTCACAAACTGTCTGTGGCCCTTGGACCCAAAAAGAACAATTTTACTCTCATCAGTCCACAAAATATTCCTTCATTTCTCTTTAGGCCAGTTGATGTGTTCTTTGGCAAATTGTAACCTCTTCTGCACATGTCTTTTATTTAACAGAGGGACTTTGCGGGAGATTCTTGCAAATAAATTAGCTTCACACAGGTGTCTTCTAACTGTCACAGCACTTACAGGTCTGGAGACTGGCCAGGCCACTCCAGGACCTTGAAATGCTTCTTACAGAGCCGCTTCTTTGTTGCCCTGGCTGTGTGTTTGGGGTCACTGTCATGCTGGAAGACCCAGCCATGACCCATCTTCAATGCTCTTACTGAGGGAAGGAGGTTGTTTGCCAAAATCTCACAATACATGACCCCATCCATCCTCCCTTCAATACAGTGCAGTCGTCCTGTCCCCTTTGCAGAAGAGCACCCCCAGAGTATGATGTTTCCACCCCCATGTTTCACGGTTGGGATGGTTTTCATGGGGTTGTTCTCATCCTCTAAACATGGTAAGTGGAGTTGATTCCACAAAGCTCTATTCTGGTGTCATCTGACCACATGATCTTCTCCCATGCCTCCTCTGGATCATCCAGATAGTCACTGGTGAACTTCAAACGGGCCTGGACATGTGCTGGCTTGAGCAGGGGGACCTTGCTGCCCTGCAGGACTTTAAACCATGACAGCATCATATGTTACTAATGTAATCTTTGTGACTGTGGTCCCAGCTGTCTTCAGGTCATTGACCAGGTCTTCCTGTGTAGTTCTGAGCTTTCTCAGAATCATCCTTATCCCACAAAGTGAGATCTTGCATGGAATCCCAGACCGAGGGAGACTGACAGTCATCTTGTGTTTCTTCCACTTTCTAATAAATAATCCTAACAGTTGTTGTCGACTACAAAGCTGCTTACCGTTGTCCTGTAGTCCTTCCCAGCCTTGTGTAGGTCTACAGTTTTGTCCCTGGTGCCCTTGCACAGCTCTTTGGTCTTGGCTATGGTGGACAGGTTGGAGTGTGATTGACTGAGTGTGTGAACAGGTGTCTTTTATACAGATAACAAGTTCAAACAGGTGCAATTAATACAGGTAAAGAGTGCAGAATAAGAGGGCTTCTTAAAGAAAAATTAACAGGTCTGTTAGAGCCAGAATTCTTGCTGGTTGGTAGGGGTTCAAATACTTATTTGCAGCAGTAACATATAAATAAATTATTAAAAAATCATTCATTGTGTTTTCCGGATTTTTTTTTTTAGATTATGTCTCTCACAGTGGACATGCACCTAAGATGAAAATTTCAGACCCCTCCATGATTTCTAAGTGGGAGAACTTGCAAAATCGCAGGGTGTTCAAATACTTATTTTCCTCACTGTATGTAAACATATGAAAGTACAATTTAAAATATGGCTGTAAACATCCTGAAGGAACCCACATAAAAAAGGAAAATGAGCAGATGTGATTTTTCGTTGTGGTTTTAGTTTATTTACCCTGGCTGTGGTGTGTGTGTGTGTGTCTGACTATGGACAAGATAACTCAAAGCTCCATGGATTCCTTTCAAACCTGGAGGGAATCTTACTTGGATAGATACGTAGAGGTGATTACATTTTGAAGTAGTTTGGTCAAAGGTCAATGAAAACATGGTCCAAAACCCATTTTTTCTATATCTGAACAAACAAAAAGGCTAGATGGATAATGTCAAGTATATACTGGTGACCAAACTATTTGCAATTGACTGGTATGAATAACTTCATAATGGCATCACAGAAAAGTCATATGATGAAGTCATACATAGTCAAACCTAAATTTAAAAAACTTACTTACAGACATATATGAGGGTGCAGGGTGTGCATCAGTCATCTGACACCTTTCACATGAAAATTACACTTATAACTTTATTGGTTGATAATAATTTCATTTAATGAAACAAACAAAAATAGAAATCACATTTTTATTGGATGACTAGTTTTGGGATGTTTCAAACACTGCATTATCACTTTTAAAAAATGTGCAAAACTTTTGTACTGTGCTCTTATTTAAGGTTTGTGTCCTGTAATTAATAATAATAATAATAATAAAAACCTTCTTTATTCGGTTCACATGCATTTTTGCATCATCCACCCCTGTTGTATTTAACAGTCAGTCAGTCCTGCATGCAAACAGTACGAAACACGTGTCGAGCCACATGGCGGCAGCCGTTCTCAGGTCTCAGGTGGCGAGTGATGTTTTCACACTCGTGCAGAGAGATTGCTATTTCTGCGCCAGGCCAGATAACTCAATTATTCATTGCAGATGCTGGTGCACTCACTTTACCTCTATATGGAACGAGCGAGCGCGTCGCACTCAAAGTGTGTTTATCCTTTGTGCACATCAGTGTGTATGTCTGCGTGCTGGGCGTGTGCGTGCTTGTAGACCTTCATCTGAAAATGAACTGCTGACATGCCACACCACCCAGCGGGAAAAGAGAGAGGCATGAGGAGAAAATGGGAAGGAGCTGTCATAAACATGGCAATCAAAGAGATATGAAGCAGGAGGTGAGGATCAGAGCGCAGAAGAGAGAAGAAGAATGAAATTAGTTCCCTTATCGTCTCTCGAAGCTAAACTCTGCACTTGTGCTCCTTTCTGGCTCAATAAATGAGTACAAAGGCGGCGACAATTTGAATTACCTATAAAAGTGAAAGGTTTCCACGGTGTTCAACCTTTCTGCACAAGAGCTCCTTCGAGCATGATTTGCAGCCGTCTTCCTGTGGTCTGTGGCTTCAGGGTATGGTACAAACTTCTGAATGAGTCACACTCCTACCTGCTGTTGCTGTCTTTTCTGTAACAAGCCCTTTTCCAGACATCTGTTATGTTTTTTCTCTTTTATGAACTTTTTAGCTGATGGTTTTACCAGGAAATGTCAGGTGAAATGTGGGTGTCTCCTTGACCTTCTCCAGCCGCTGTGGCCCTCAACACTGAGGCATGTCCAGAGAAATGCACCACAAGGCCAAAATGTCATAGCTAATACTGCCTCAGAATGCAAGTAATACTCTTCATCTGAGTTCTTTTAAGGAACTGCAGTGACACAAAGACATTCAAGCAGTACCCAAGGATCCACTGAAGAGACGGAGAATGAAGGCACAGCTCACTACCTTTTGTTTGTGGGTAAACAGACACACAGACCCTATTCAGAAATTAATAAACTGAATAATAATACAATATAATAACATTAATAAAGTAAAAAATATATATTTCCTGTCTACTGAAGCGGTACCTCCCTAACAGTAATGAGTCAGGGTACACCCCCTACATGGATCTAAGAAAAGTTGAACTCCCTCATGAGCATGCTTATGCACACACCAAAAAAACAAAGTGCTATGGCGATAACATTGTCTCCACTTGGAATTCTCTTCTCATTATTAATTCACTGATTGCAACCAGTGCCTCCCACTAGATTGGTTTCTGGAACCATGTTATTTTTGTTTGTCATCAAACAAAAATAGTTGTCTAGTGGTTTAGCAGGGGGCTTGAGATTAGAGCATCCTCAGTTCAAACCCCTGCCAGACTGGAAAATCACTAATGGCCCTTGGTGTGCAGTTCAGCCTTTTACATGGCAACACCCTGACATCGGTGTATGAATAGGTGAATGTGAGGCACTATTGCAAAGTGCTTTGAGCTTCTGGTTCAGATGGAAATGTGCTATATAAATGTAGGCCACCCTTTAGTCAACAATTTAAACTGGTTTTACCCAATGTTTTGGGCATGAAATCAATCAATGTATGTATACACAATAAGAGCTTATCTTTCAGATGTGAGGTTGCAAAAGGCTGCATGTATTACATTTCCAGGGTATTAAGCATTAAAATATGGGTGATTTTGCTGTCATCCACCCTCTGTATCAATCAATCAATGTACGAGGTCTGTCCAAAAAGTATCGGACCTTTTAATTTTTTTCAAAAACCATATGTATTTGAATCACGTGTGATTGCATCAGCAAAGCTTGAACCTTCGTGCGCATGCGTGAGTTTTTTCACGCCTGTCGGTTGCGTCACTCGCCTGTGAGCAGGCTTTGTGTGAGCAGTGGTCCACCCCTCTCGTCGGATTTTTATTGCGAATAAATGTCTGAACGATTTGGAGCGTGAGCAGTGGTCCAGTGTGGTCCAGCAGTGGTGTGTGAGCAGTGGTCCACCCTCTCGTCGGATTTTTATTGCGAATAAATGTCTGAACGATTTGGAGCATGAGCAGTGGTCCAGTGTGGTCCAGCAGTGGTGTGTGAGCAGTGGTCCACCCTCTCGTCAGATTTTTATTGCGAATAAATGTCTGAACGATTTGGAGCTTTGCTGCATTAATTTTTTCCAGAAACTGTGAGAGACCTCCAGGTGGACACCTTTTCGGAAAATTCTGTTGGCTTTCAGGGACGATTTTATGGGGATTACCAATAATTTCCAACGTGAAGGCTTTGTTGATCCGGGACGTCGTCTGACTTCCACAAAAAGAGGAAAAAGGCGTGGACATCAGCACTTTTTCGGCACATTCCACTGTTAAAGGAGTTTTTTCATGGAAAGGAAAGTGAGAAAAAAAAAATCAAATTAGACCTATTAGAAAAGGGGATGACAATCTGATTGTTTTAACTGTCATAAGGACCAAAATATTCCAAAACCAACAAATGCACACGTGATCTTAGGTAAAAAAAAAAAAAAGAAAGAAAAAAGAAGACGAACTGAGATAACTAGTGCATTGAAAAACGGTGAACAATTATTTCCCTGGACAGGAACAGTTAGCCAGATCAAGAATCCTGCAAGAGGTAGAACTGCATGTATGTTCACATAAAAATCTTCATGCCAGCCTATAATTTTGCATCAACACATTTAACCTACCCCCCCCACCCCAAAAAAAAAAAAAAAAAAAAAGCCCAAACCAAAACAACCCAACAATGCAGCCTTGAAACAACAGGTGACATTAATCTGTAGCAGAACAAAGAGAAGGAAATTCGGTACTTCAGCATTTCCCATAATCTCCCTGGCAGCCCCCTGTGCTTCCCAGAATGCACTGTGGCGCCAGCAGAACAGTGGCAAAGCGAGGATATGGATGAAGTTGATTTAGCGAGTTCACAGGCGATTATGCTGATGACATGTTCTCCCAAGTTGAGAGGGTTATCTCGAGGAGGTGTAGCACCTGTGATGGACTTCTGCCGTGGTTGATGTCTTATTGTCCATACTTCACAAGGTTTGTTTACACTGTGAGTGCTGAGTTCTTGACACCGAAACTTTGCTGAAACCGACTTCTCCCATGAGTCACGGACCGTGAGACGCCACGAGATTCATAACTGCGAAAGAGCGAATGGTACGGAGAAGGTACAGAACAACTCATGATCTGAAATAGGCCACCTTATCCCTGAAGCACAATGGGGGTCGGGTTCTGACATATGACTGACAATGGAACCAAGCACACTAACCATTTGACCACCACCCGAACTTCAATTAATGAAGGAAAAATGCTCGGAGAATAAGAAGGAACTAAGGAAAACTGCAGTGAAAGTCTCACTCATGTCTGATGATGTCTACAAAGGAATGGGCTCCAACCTTGTGCCGTGAAGGTCCGAGCAGGTGAAGGATTTCATTACAGGACACATTTCACTGAGAGGCCTGCCAGTAACACCACATGGTGCTGTCTGTGACTGTAGAAAACTTTGACTTCAAGATGTTTCACTTTCATTTATGATGTTTTCTTTCCTCATCCAAGTGTCTTCTCCAATTTTAAGACATTTTGACACAAACTGTGCACAAATAGGACAGATGTGCTGTGTCAGAGAAAGCCTATCTCTGCTTCTGCTGCTTATATTTCTCAAAGGATGACTGCTGAGAGCACGTTGAAGCGCACACGACACAACAGTGCAACCATTTAGCACAGCACATTCCCTGAAAGTCTTGTTTCCTCACATTTACCCTCTGAAACTGCCATGCACAGAAACATGAAGGACACACACACAGAGATTTAACTAACATACATGTAGTCGTGCACCAACAGAATCTGACGGATTTCATTTAGACCATTTCTTGAGGGGTTTTGCAGGATTGAGAAAACTGCCCATGTTTCTATGTCAGCAGTACTGTAAATACCTTACAGGTGCTTACTATGAAGTTATTTGTGTGTACATTAGGCATATGAAGATTAATCGATATGAAACGGTATCTAGATACACAAGTGTGCGATACGAGTGTATCGATTCATTCAGTGTGCATCGATTCAACTGATGGGCGAAATCGTGATCGCATTGCTCGCTGCGTGCTTGTATTGATTTTTTTTCTGAGGCACATTAAATGCATCATCCCTGCATCGCGTTTTGTTTTGAACACGGGTGGAAGCTAGAAAACATATGTCTACCACAACAAAATGGAGGTCCACGAGCAGTTGTAGATTTTTGATGCACCTAAAACATTTAAATCAGGCTTTCTGAGATACTTTGGCTGTTTAAAAAAGATGGAAATCTTCACAAGATGCAGGTGATTTGTAAAGAATGTCGTGCTGCTAAACCATACAGCCGCTGCTGCTCCACTCGGCTATTCCTCAATTTCAATTCAATTTCAATTTATTTTCATTTATATAGCGCCAAATCACAACAGAGTTACCTCAAGGCGTTTCACACAAGTAAGGTCTCACCTTACCAACCCCCAGAGCAGCAGTGGTAAGGAAAAACTCCATCTGAGGAAGAAACCTGGCCTGAAGTCTCTCACAACTTTTATTTTTTCACTATATAACATGAACAGCCCTAACGGACAGGGTTAGAAATGAACATATTAGAGGGACAATACAGGTATGATGGTTTGGAAACAAAGTAAAAACAAGTGATATTGAGATGGTTTGGATATGTATATAGGGAGAAGGATGCTGAGGATGGAGCCACCAGGCAGGAGGAGAAGAGGGAGGCCAAAGAGGAGGTTTATGGATGTGGTGAAGCAGGACATGCAGGTAGTTGGTGTGACAGAGGAAGAGTCACAGAACAGGGTGAGATGATCTGCTGTGGTGATCCGTAACGGGAGCAGTCGAAAGAAGAAGAAGAGTATCTAAGGGCCCTGTCCCACTGGCGTTTAGGAGGATTTGCATATGGATTGCGCACAAAATTGGCTCATATTCACTTAACATCCGCAATATGGGTGAAACATGCTTGTATGAGTCGGCCGACACCCGCACACGTCCGCAAGTATCTGCAGAGGCACGTTTTTCCGTTTCCAGGATTTCTGAGCAGCACAAAATTTTGGCTGCGGATGACATCCACCTTACATACTCCATACATACTCAATACATACACAAACATACACAATTTATGCGCTGTATATCCACCGTCATCTGCTGATATCCGCAACTGTCGGGGATTTGCGGCTTGGCAGCGGACTGGGACAGTGTGTAAAATGGATATTTTGTGTGCCCATCATGTCCACATCACGAACTAAAATAAGTTGTAGCGACTGCATACAAACTGGCCATGAATAAAGCGTTTTTATTACATCTGCTTTGCATCTGATTTGTGGCGGATGCAAATCAGATGCGCTGTGTTCACAGCTGGATGCCGTTCTTTGTTCTACCGGCTGCCACACACTCTGCGTTGGATGCTGCGTATATAAAATAATTATTTCGTGGCTGATTAATCATTTTATTCTGCAAACTGGCTGTTGAAAACAGCTCTAATCACCTCCTGAATCACAGAGGAAGCTGCAGCTGGGCCGTTCGTGCGCGCGTGCCCGGCTCCAGCTGCAGAAAGCATTTTAAGCCGTCTAAAAGGTAATTATTTGACTTGTTTACATTGTCAAGGTTTGATAAAACAGTTGCATGTTTTTTCCTTCTTGTGTGCAGCTGTTACAGTATTTATTTGTATGTTTATAACAGATTTAACTTGTTATAATCGCACAGGCAAGCTGTGCTCTGATGCGATCCGCTGACGTCACCACTCGCCCTGTTCACTGCTTGTTTACTCCAATCAACTTGTCCAAGTCCAGCAAATGTTCTAGAGCCTGTACTGTTGGTGTGAATAGTGATGCCAATGGCCTATGTGCACTTCATTTATGACCGCAATGCAGATGCCGTGCACGCGCAACACGTGCGTGATGCATCATAATACCCCCGTAATACTGCCGTGATAATCGCAATGCGTCAGATCCGTTTCCTCACTACATGCATTATACAACCGTGATTGTTCATCATATATTCGCTATATATTATTAATATATCCGTAATTCATACTGGGACATTTGTCATTTTTGGCCATTTTTGTTGCGGACGACAACGAACGCCCGTAATTTGTGTACTCAATTCATGCACAATTAATCCTTTCCCCAGTGGGAGAGGGCCCTAACTTAAAGAGCAGTTAAACAGGTAAACCTAACGAAATGGCTGGTTTGTGAATGTGAAAACATATGTATGAGTGAAATTGTATGCATGTGAGAGTCTAAGAATGAGTCATGGTTTGCACAGCCCCTCATTATAAACGCAATAAAGACAAAGTGTGAAACATCTCTTAACTATCATACTCTCCTCTCCCATTTGAGGTCCAGTAGCATCCAGTTGACTGTGTCTAATTTCCATTTTCATTTGAAAGGTACTTAGTGCCCATTGAGCAGTGTTATCACGGCTGTACAGACAGACAGCTGCTCCTCTGCTACTCCCAGCCTCAGACCAGGAAGGCATCGATTTGATTCAGCGTTAAAAGCCAGATCAGCCTCAACAATTGCAGCTTATGGAAAAACCATTACCCCAGGTGAATTGTGAAACGTTAACCTACATGCATGTTTGCAATCTCTCTCTCTTTCTCTGTGCATATCCTACATAGCACCACAGATGGAGAGGACACAGAAGAAAGAGCACCGTGGGATGCTTCTCAATGGAGTGTGCTGCACTCATGGTGAGTCATGCTGCCTTTCTTTACACTTCTTGTCCAAGGCCACCTCCCTTACTCCTCCACTCCAGCACAGCTATTGCCAACTTATTATGCCTGTTCATCCATCGCGCTCCTCACAGCTACTCACACTGTGGAAAAGTCACAGATGACTAATTTGATCCCACTGAAATTTATTCTGCTACTGTGAAAATGATATGTGGCAACTAAAGTTGAAGTCCATCAGTTCTTTTCTTTGCAATATGACAATGCTATGTTTGCATGATGAGGCAGTGTTAAGTAACGCACGGTGCATCTGGAAAGTATTCACAGCGCTTCACTTTTTCCACATTTTATGTTGCAGCCTTATTCTAAAATTGAGTCAATTATTTTTACCCCTGAAAATTCTACTCACAACACCCCATAATGACAACATGAAAAAAGTTTATCATTATTTTTGCAATTTATTAAAAGTAAAACATTAAGAAGTCACATGTACATAGGTATTCACACCCTTAGCTCAATACTTTGTTGATGCACCTTTGGCAGTAATTACAGCCTCAAGTCTTCTTGAATATGATGCCACAATTGTAGCACATCTATCTTTAGGCAGTTTTTTCCATTCCTCTTTGCAGCACCTCTCAAGCTCCATCAGGTTGGATGGGGAACCACAGCCATTTTCAGATCTCTCCAGAGATGTTCAGTCGGATTCAGGTCTGGGCTCTGACAGAGTTGTCCTGAAGCTACACCTTTGATATCTTGGCTGTGTGCTTAGGGTCACTGTGCTGCTGAAAGATGAACCGTCTCCCCGGTCTCAGGTCAAGAGTGCTCTGGAGCAGGTTTTCATCCAGGATGTTTCTGTACATTGCTGCATTCATCTTTCCCTCAGTCCTGACTATTTTCACAGTGGCTGCCACTGAAAAACATCCCCACCGTATGAAATGTTTCTGTGCTCTTCCCCAAATTTTTGCCTTGAGGCCATCCTGTCTCAGAGATCTACAGACAATTTTTTTGACTTCATGCTTGGTTTGTGCTCTGACATGAACTGTCAACTGTGAAACCTTGTATGTACCTCATATGCTTTTCCAATTCATGTCCAATCAACTGAATGTACCCCAGATGGACTCCAATTAAGTTGTAGAAACATCTCAAGGATGATCTGTGGAACCAAGATGCACCTGAGCTCAATGAGCTTTATGGCAAAGGTTGTGAATACTTATGTACATGTGATTTCTTAGGGGTTTTTATGTCTAATAAATGTGCAAAAATCTCAAAAACCTTTTTTTTACTTTGCCATTGTGGGATATTGTGTGTAGTATTTTGATGACAAAAAAAAATAAAAAATTTCATGCATTCTGGAATAAGGCTGTAACATAGCAAAATGTGATGAAAGTGAATTTAATTTAATTTATTTCATTTATATAGCACCAAATCACAGCAAAGCTGCCTCAAGGCGTTTCACACAAGCAAGGTCTAACTGTACCAACCCCTAGAGCAAACACACAGGTGACAGTGGTGAGGAAAAACTCTAGTGAAGTGCTGTGAATACTTTCCAGATGCATCGCATGTACCATATAGTCTGTGTTGGTATTTTGGCTCATTACTCTGATTGCATTTTCAATTAAAATTTGAACGAACTTTGATGCCTACTCCAATGAGGTGACTGCTTACAGGTATCAGAAGAAGAAAGCCAGAGATCCATTATAGATCCACTTTGCACTTTGATAAAATTCAAGGTTTAGTTGGTGTAAAATTTATGTACCCTTTTGTGGTGACGTATCCCAAAATTCTACTACTGTGCATGAAGAAATTCTTCTAGTAATCAGAGAGATGTGAGTTTGCTTTTTTTGTGTTTGTTTGAGGTGTTGCATCATTGAAGCTTATGAAGCTTCTACCAACTGTGAAAAAACACCCTATATTGTTACTTTGCATGTGTGTGTCTGTGCACGTGTTTGCTATTTTCAATTCTGGTTCGATTACAGGTGGTTTACTTGTTTGATGTGTTTGAACTGTGTTTAAATGTACGTACATTCTCAAGTACAAGTATACATACTGATGAATTTGCAGAGAAAATTTGCTTAGAAAACAGGGTCCCACATTTTTTTAGAAGGTATAACCTACTCCATAAGCTCTTTTTGGCTGAAAAACATGAAATCTGTTTTTTTAATGCAGAAAAAGTTGTCTCATATGATTCATTTAAATGTAAATATTGTAATAATAATTAAACTGCTCAAACTAAAGCATCAGAAATGAATGCATTTTCTGCCATTTTGTTGTTTCATGTATGAAAATTGACAGGAAAGTGAGATGTGAGCAGGTTTTGCAGATAGCGGCTCAAGCAAAAAGCAGACCTCTGCATCACCGTCTGCACCAGATATGAAAAATCAGAAGCTTCTACTGAGCTGAGCCAAGAAACCACAATGAAATACTTAAATTACCCTGACATCAAACTGAGCTTTCATGTACATTAGTGTTGTTTTTGACTGTTTTAAAGTCTCATTAGTTACTTCTTTTCAGATGATCACTGTTATGATTCAGATAAGCAAAATGCTGCTGCTGCAGTTTAAATAAGCACAAAGAAAAGGGACGATATGAATGACGGACCGGCTCATCCGATAATCAGACGGGGTAATGAGAAAAGTGCAAAAAAGATTGTATAAACTTAATACTATAACGACAGTATGTGATGGATTTTTATTTACTTATTCTGAAGTTAATTTTATCTTTTACAAATTTAATTTGCATTAAAAACATAAAAATATGCTCAAAACAGTGCTGTGCAAAACAAACAAACAAATAAATCATGATCTGTTTCTTCTGGCAACTCCCATTTTATTCAGGGTTGCCACAGTGTATAATAAAACATGGACAGATTTTTTTTGTCATGTACTGGGCAGTATGCTTACATAAAACAACAACAAAAAATTAACTCAACAAAATATAGACCCCCACCCCAACAAACAAAAACAATTGCTTTTTATTGGAAATGTAATATTTCAATATTTCTGAGTTGATTTTGTGTTGACAGACTAAGTGATGGGAAATACCCTATAAACATTACATTTTAAACTGCCTCATATTTTTTCACAAAAAATGTATAAGTTGCTTATGTATTTATTTATTCATTTTTAAATAATAAACCTGGACTAAAATGTTATGCTTTAATGTACTTGTAAGTAACAGTAATGAATATATATATATATATATATATATATATATATATATATATATATATATATATATATATATATATAATGACCAAATATGAGAACACTCAGCTCAAAAAATTTCAGATTTGATAAAATGAAGTCATGTTCCAAAATAGCCGTTGACCTGTGAATTACTGACGGAACTCCACCTCGTCACTGGGCTCGCTCAAATCTGGCCTTCAGACATTACTGGTGTCTTGTGGTATTGACTCCTATGCTGTAACACTTTCCCTTTTCGGAGTGGCTATACGCCCAACCCTTGGTTCAATAAAGTAAATACGTATAAATAGTATATACAGCCAACCACAACCGACCAATGAGGGCTCTTGTAAGTTCACTTCTGATTTCAATGCAGGGAAAAAGGGCGGATATTTTCTCGCCAGCTGCGGGAGGGTTCACAGCCCACGGACGGGCTGTAATCTAAAGCGGTTCTGTATGGCTCATCACACCCAGGGAACTGTGTCAAACTAACACTATCTTACAGGCAATAAGCAGCATTTTGTTCAGAAAAACTGTTTCGTAGTTGTTAACAGGCTTCCGTTCAAAATGCTTATGAAGTTTGTCTGCTTTTATCCATTGCTGTGTTTTTTTTTCGCAATAATCAAAGACAGCGCCATTAAATGTGTCAAACATACGCTGCTTTTCACGCTGCAATTCGACCTATTGACGTATCCCATAATCCCTTGCGTGCCAGAGAGTCGCTGCAGTCAACAACACATACAGAATCAACACGATGACAGTTGTAAATGAAGATTATGCTACAAAAATGTATTTTTTATGCTTTTCGTCACGTTAATAAGAGACTGCTGCATGATACCATGAAAACTTGCTAAAACAATTATAACAAATAATCTGTGTCTGTTACGTTTAATCTGCGTGGAATTTAATAAACGCAAACCGAATTTCAGACATATTATATATATTAGTCTGGAACAAAGAGGACAGTGTTGTAAAGAACAATAATCGAGACGTTAAAGAGCAAACTTCACTTTCCCCTAGAACGACATGAACAGGAAGCGAGCGTAGCTCACAACAGCTCCCACTGAAAATAACGGAGAGACAGCCTGTGATTCTCACATGTTTATATAAAATAAACACAATAACAACATCTATAAACCCAGAGAATATATTCATAAAAGTTTTAGTTTTAAAAATAGTTTTATGTTGAGATGTTAATGGTGTTGTCTGTGTGCAGCGGTTAAAGTGCAGCGTGATCAGAGCGTCTCAATGCAGTTCTCAATGTTACTGAGATCTCGCAGCGCGGCGACCTCTCTGAAGATTTGTCAATAGGGCGAATAGAGCCTTAAAAAAGTGGTGTAAAAAACACAGCTTAGATGTGCAAACTTGTCAAATACACGATCACAGTTGGGCGAATAAGGTAAGACATTATATTTATCTGCCCAACGGTTGGGCAAATAGCCTTTGCCTTCCCTTTTAAAGTCTTTGTGGCTGCACTGTTTTTTACTCACTACCTTTAAAGGTTTTCCACTTCTCTTTTAATTGTGTTCACATCTTAAATTCAATCTGTTTTTTTAATTGCCTCACTGAATCACTTTGAATTGCCTTCCCTCCTCTGAATGGTGTTGTATAAAATAAATAAGTCTGCCTCGCCAAAAGACAGGCTGCTCTTAAGCAATAATGAGAAAAGGTACTTTTATATCACACGCATTGTAAAATCAGCAGATATTAGTGATGGATACTGCAGTGCAACATATTGCTCATAAATCCACTTTTTGAAAACCAGCTGGAAATGCTGCACACAAATGATGTGCAAATTGTGCCTCGCTCAGTCAAACACGTAAAGAACCCGGTGCGGTTTTGATTTCTACCAGCGGAAACACGAAAACAGCAAACATGGCATTAATATTTTAAAGGCCGTGTTTCTCAGTGTGGTAGGAGGGGTTGCTATCGGTGGTGAGCCCAGCAAGCCTTTGACCTGCTGGCTTTGCACTATAGATGCCAGTGGAGTTAATACAGCTCAGAGTCCTGCTAATTGGTTTAAAGCGTCGCTTGGTTAATTGGGTTAGCAGAGATTTTATGACAACTTCTGTGCAGACGAAGCTGAAGTATTGATCAGACAAGTGAATGAAAGGGACACACACACACACACACACACACACACACACACACACACACACACACACACACACACACACACACACACACACACACAAGATA